>NC_041405.2:140768414-140778953 GCF_900747795.2 Erpetoichthys calabaricus
GCTCCCATCTTCCTTCTGGGAGCTCTTGATCCCGACACAGTCGGTAATGTCACCGATGAGCTAGTCAGTGAGGCACAACAAAGCAAGGTGATGGTGCATAAAAGTGCCAAGTGCTTTTATTAAAACAGCAAACAAAAGCAAAGTGTCCAACATAAATAAAGTGCAGTGTATCAAATCTTCAAATAAGTTATTAAATAAATAATCCATAAAAACGAGTGATAGGTGGAGGTTAAAAACCATTAGAAAAAACTCTTTTAAAACACAACGAGGTTAAAACAATGGCTGAAAGCTATCCTTTTAAAATCAACCCGGTGCCCGACTCCAAATCTCTGACTCCTGCTGCCTTCGCTGTGGTGAGCCAACCTTCTCCCGGTCACTCCTGCTCCCAACAAGTGCTCAACAGGAGCGACCACTACTGTCGGCCCTCGGGTGCCGGCCAAACACCCCACTCGGGCTCGCCTTTCCCCGCTGCCTGCATACAGTGTGAGCCTGCGATTGCTTGCTCTCCTTCTCTCCTGCACACACCGGCTTTCTCCTCGCTGCTTCTGCCTTCTTCCTTAACCTCCGTTTCTTTCTTTTTTCCTCCTTTTTTTCCTCTAGCCGCCTCGCGCTTCTATTTATTACGGGGACGTGGATCAGACGTGGCAATTAGCAACTCCCAGCGGCAATTACGGATGCGGACGACTCCTCACCTGTGCACTTAAATGAGGACCATCTGCATCACACATCACCCAGGAACTGCTCGGCCACACATACCATGCCCCCTCACTAAGCCGAGAGGGCGGCGATTATTTATTTAATAAGTGGCCTTTTTGATGTGAGCTGTGGACCCGCTACACCACACTGGTGCTGTTGGGTTGAATGGCCTGTTCCCGTCTAGATTGTTTTATTGTTCTAATGATCTAAAAAGCATTGACACACAATGTGTGTTTAATGACAAGAATTATTTTACTTCAATTAAAACTTGTTAATATGTTGAATTAAAGATTTCTTCAGTGCCCATTTTGCTATAGTGAAGCTCTATAATCCTTACCTACTCAAACTGATTCCAAGAAGTAGCTGTGGAGTCAACTAGCTGACCAACAGTCCCATTCACGTATGTCCTGCTCTTCCCATCTGGGATGCTCCTGTGCTCCTAATCCTTTCCACGCATGATGCCATCTTCTGGGTAGGCAGCAGCTTGAGTCCTGTAGGGAGCAATGAAGGTGACGTGGTTAGGACTGGCAGTTACACACCAATGCCTCACGGGCAACTTTTGATTCTTACGCCCGCTTCTCTTGTCTCCTTGAATTACACTCAGGGAGGCCTTCATCACAAATGTTCAAACTTGGATTGATATGTTTCTTGGATTGAGGCTGGGGTTTCAACAATGAGGTATTTTACAATGGCTTGCAAGGAGTTGTGGTCTATTCTTTGACCATGCGATTGATTTGTTTCCTTCATTCTTTTTTTTTGAATCAGATTCAGGGCTGACAAATCCACACAGTTTCTCTCTCTCTCACACACACACACACACACACACACACAGGCTCTGACAAAAGCTCTCTGAGAATCTCATTAATGCTGCATGCTTTCCCCGTGACTGACAAGCCATTCAGCTCCTGGTGACAGACACAGCTGTTAGGATTGCAGCCTGTCGCAGAGCAGGAGAGATTAGCAGTTGCAGACACGGGGATGAGTGTCCTCGCCTTGCGAAAAAGACAACGAGAAACAAATAAAAATGTCTGGGAATGTCAGACTGGTGGAAGACACCTCACTCCCAGTGTGGATGTCCTTTATTAGTGTTTTGCTTCTATCAATAATTGACACAGGGAGACTCCAGTGTTGTCTAACTCAGTATTGCAAGGACAGTAATAACTTTGGAGATCATACCGACTACGCCAAATGTCATGGCGAACCTAAAGAATGATAAGCAAAGAATAGCCAATTGATGTGACTTTAATTTATTTGTTATTGTGCTGTATGTCACCATTTTCTTGGACACTCAAAAGAGAATTAGATAAAAAAATTGGTTTAAATATAAGGGCCCTAAAGCAGAGGAGGTGTATCTGTAGGCTTTTAAAAGACTGACCTGACCTCTCTTCTAGCATTTTCATGGAGATGAACAACATGTCTGGATGGCCTGTTCCATACTACTTGAATGATTGCTCCTTCCACACCCTGCATTGTAGCTCCAGGTACATACAGTTGAGTAAAGGGTTCATGACAACCCCACGTATTTTTAATTTCCACCAGGTCTCTTCCAGCTCACTGAGCCATTTCATGAAATCTGTTTAGTGGCGGTCACTCTGAATTTACTGCCATGCCCTGAAAATGATTTCTCATTAACTAAAAGACACATTCAGAGCGCCCTTTGTATGTTCTGGGAAATTAGGAATTCCTAAGTCTTATTACCGATCTACAGAGTGAACCCTTGACCATCAAATTCTCACGTTTCTTGACCTACGTGTGACCAGCTATAATGACAGCACTCAGACTAAAAGTGGCGACAAAAGACCGCTTTGTTGGAATTCAGACTGGGGAGCGGGTTTTAAGAAAGTGGAGAGGTGGGCAAAAATCTGTAGAAGATAATAGAAAAGTAAGTCATAGTGATGAAAACACAGCCGAGGTCAGTAGAGCAAGGAGACAAGCACTTGAGGGCCAGGGTTTATCCGTAGGTTTGAATATATTTCACTTTTTTGTCATTTCTACTGTTTTTCAATTATTATTTTTAATTTGTTCATGGTCTTTTTGTAATTTTCATTAGTATTGTTTTATTTAAATACTAGCAAAATACCCGCGCTTCGCTGCTTTAAAATTTTTATTAAGAAGAAAAGTAAACCTTTTTAAACTGAGGGAAAATATACCAATAATTATTTGTTAAGGATGTCTTTGTATACCACATTGTCAGTTCGGCCCTCCGGTTGTAATATGACCAAGCTGTGCGCTGAGCTTGCTCTTGAGCAAGCAACGTATAGTTGGCCATGTGAAAAGCAATCTTGCCTCAAATCAATGCCAACCTTTTGTAGGGTCTGTCCCTGAGACTTATTAATTGTCATTGTGAAGCAGAGCCTTACTGGAAATTGGAGGCATTTGAATTGAAATGGGTTTCATCGATAACTTCGCATCCAGCTTTTGAGAGTTTAAACATTCATAAACATCAAAGTGTCCACTACTCAAATCGTCACCTGTGAATCTAAGATGTTTAAAAGGCATTGGTGGTTGTCCAAAGGTGTAAAATATTTGGCCATTTCGGTACACTTGAAAGCGACAACCGAACAATTCAGCGGCAGCCATCAACTCACATGCAGAACCATAGGTGAAGGCCTTCACAAGCATTTCACTCTTCTAGTGCTCCTGTGTAAATAAATCATTCATTACATTTATATAGCGCTTTTCTCAGTACTCAAAGCGCTATCCACACAGGGAGGAACCGGGAAGTGAACCCACAATCTTCCACAGTCTCCTTACTGCAAAGCAGCAGCACTACCACTGCGCCACCTGTGTAGTATAATTATCTCCTGTACCATCATCAGTCCACACCTTGAACCTGTCCTAGTCATTCAATACATAAGACACAATGTTCCTCCAGATATCAAGAGTAAGCCTGATATGGCCGTGCAATATGTAACACAGAGAATGGAAAAGGCAGGCACCATCTCCAGGCATGGAAGCCACTTGGTAAGTGACAGTTCTTTGATCGATGGTGATCACCTCAATAGACATGTTAATGGGGGTACGGTTGGAACGATAAAGGAAATGGGCACCTGAACAATGTAAACTAAGTCTAAAATATCTACACAATAACTATTATCGTAATAAACAAACAATAAAACAGCAGAGAAGCCGTGGATTAAATAAAAAGGCTGCAGTTATCAGCAGGGAGACGTGAATACTGTGGTGAAGCAAGGAAGGGAATGAAGAGACCGGAGCGTCGGACGACCTTAAATAGGCAGGCAGCCAACTACGTGGGAGGCGTGGGGATGGGGGACCCAACGCCGCCTCACACGGCGACCGAGATGCAGGCTATGGACGTATATAAGTACGTAAGTAGGATTCAGTTAGCGATGGGAACCCGCGTACCAAATTTCTTGAAGATGGGCCCATAACTAACAAAGACCGTTGGAAAGTTCAATATGGTGGCTGACAGTAGCGTCATACCACAGAAATAAGTACATACATCAGTTTCAGTTAGCTCAGGGAAGCCGCCTACCAAATTTTGTGAAGATGGGGCCATAAATAAAGTTTAACATGGCGGACGTTGTCAACCGTTATGACCGTTACGCGTAGAACTTCGAAATGAAACCTGCTTAACCTTTGTAAGTAAGCTGTAAGGAATGAGCCTGCCAAATTTCAGCCTTCTACCTACACAGGAAGTTGGAGAATTAGTGATGAGTGAGTCAGTGAGGGCTTTGCCTTTTATTAGTATAGATTATTTAGTATTCACATTTTGTGTATTTGGGGATTGTGGAAGAGAGGTGAAAAAGAGAGTGCAGGCAGGGTGGAGTGGGTGGAGAAGAGTGTCAGGAGTGATTTGTGACAGACGGGTATCAGCAAGAGTGAAAGGGAAGGTCTACAGGACAGTAATGAGACCAGCTATGCTATATGGGTTGGAGACGCTGGCACTAGAGACAGAGCTGGAGGTGGCAGAGTTAAATATGGTAAGATTCACATTGGGTGTGACGAAGATGGACAGGATTAGAAAAGAGGACATTAGAGGGTCAGCTCAAGTTGGATGGTTGGGAGACAAAGTCAGAGAGGCGAGATTACGTTGGTTTGGACATGTGCAGAGGAGAGATGCTGGGTATATTCGGAGAAGGATGCTAAGGATAGAGCTGCCAGGGAAGAGGAAAAGAGGAAGGCCTAAGAGAAGGTTTATGGATGTGGTGACAGAGGACATGCAGGTGATGGGTGTAACAGAACAAGATGCAGAGGACAGAAAGATATGGAAGAAGATGATCCGCTGTGGCAACCCCTAATGGGAGCAGCCGAACGAAGAAGATTTACATTTTGTGTATTCATGCTTTATGACTTTTTAAAGAAGTATCTGGGTGAAATATTGGGACAGCATAGCTATTAGCTAAACAAGACTGAATGGATCTCCTCTCATATGTCAAATGTCCTTTATTCTTATGATATGTATTCTTATAGTATATGTTCCTTGTGTTTTATGGGAGGAACCCCCAAGAGGTGGGAACACCATAAGCCTTTAAAATCAGACGTGGGAGTTGGGTTCGTCAGAGGGTCATTATTAGTTATGGAGTTTGATTAATTTCATAAGTAATTTTTAATTTTTGCTTTGTTTTTGGATTTTGGATTTCTGGTTTGGTTAACATCGGGTTGTTTTTTTTGGGAAAAGCCTTTTGCCTTACTTTTGTTATTTTTTCTGCTTTGCTTGTTCATCCTCCTTTGATTAATTTTTTTTTAATGTAAATGTTTTGTTTTGCCCTTTGGTCCAGAAGGTTTACAATTATTCTTTCCCTTAAAGGGCATTTATGAGTTTGTAAAGTATTTTTGAACTTTTCAAGCCCATGTTTGCATCTGTGCAGTCCAGAAAGCCTGTATTTTGAGTTTTGGGCCAGGCTGCCTAGGGTGAGGCCTGTTTCTGAGGCAGACATGATGAAGTCCTGGTTTAGATTTTGCTTATTTTAAGTTTGCCTATTTTGCCATTTTGCTGTTGATGAATTACAAAACAGAGATGGTGAGATCTTGATTTGTAAAGAAACACAAAGTCTAAGCAGCACTGCATTAAGTGCCTTACAATAATGTTTAATTTCATGTAATTGAATTTAATGTTGACATCAGGTGCAATGCAGGAACCAAACCTGGACAGGTCCCAGTGCACCCCAGAGCCCACTCAGGCAGACGTTCATACTCTGCCACTTCAGAGTAGCCAATGAGCTGTGTGTTCCTGTCCACATGATCAGTAGGAGAATTGGGTTACCTACAGAAAACCCCATTGGCAACTGGAGCGGATGTCCCATTTCCTCATAACTAGTGATTAGGCTGAACCTCAGACGATGCAATTAGGAGTCTCAAACATAACAGAAAAGGACGGCAATGGCAGGGCCATAACCTAACTAGCCTGTCCAAGAAAACTCAGCCCAAATCTAGCTTGCCTTAAAACTATCAACCTAGGAGATCTTTACACAAGGTTCAGGTCTGGTCAGGATGAGGAGCATGCACTGGTGCAGCACATTACCCCACCCACCACACAATGAAACAGCTTGGTATCTTGGTTGGCAACCACCCAGGCAGACACACGGTCCACACTCACCGTCTGGAAATGACCCTCTATCTGCCATAGCCAGGTATTACATGGGCATCCTCTTGGCCTGGTCCAGCCACTTGGGTCCTCAACAATGAGGATCTTATGAGCCAGATCACCCTCGGGGAAATGCACCACATGACCGTAGTGCCACAACTGACGCTCCCTCACAATGTAGGTAATGTGCCTCATTCAGGACACCGTGAGCAACATAAAGTCAAACCAACGGTATTCACAAGGTTATCTGACAAAATATCTAGAAATATCCCAAAACTATAAGGAAAGCCAAACAAGAGGAAGGATGGCCATAAACCCTTGGCACGTGTACAAAAGGGTAAACAAAGAATCTTTATAAATAAAAGACGTATTAATAAAAAAAATTAATAAAAGCTGAAAAGAGCAAAACTGCTAAAATGTGTTCCCTCAACAGGCAAACAACTTCAAACAAGTCATGATGCACAATCTGAAATATAAAAAAATAACAAGACATGGCAAAAAATAAATGAAAATGCAACCCAAGGCAGAAAGTAATACTTACTGAACTCCAGAGAAGATGAATGATCCGCAGCTCCAGAGCCTTCTCAGCCAGAGTGAGGACTCAGGACATCAGGGAGGCCCCACCACTTACAAGAAGAAAGAACATAAGACCATTTAAATGGAAAGAATATTATTATAGAATTACAAATAAAACCAATAGAAATAGCATAAAAACGTGAAAAATGATGACTCAAAATTAACAACAATACAACATAAAGTACACCTAAATGCAGACCCTTACATGGCATCAAGGGGGCAGCACTGACCAGTTTGCTTGGATCCATTCACATTGTCAAAGCAGTTAATCCAGTTTAGGACTGCAGGAGGATGGAGCCTTCTCCAGCACCCTTGAGCACAAGGCAGGAACCAATGCAGGGTGGTGCACCTGTTGTCCCCACTCTCACTGACACTGGGCCAGTTTAAACCTAACCTGAAAATCTTTGGGATGAAGAAGAAGACCTAGGCCTAGGGTACCATGTAGGCAGTGACCAAGCTGGGCTTTGAACCCTGGACCCTAAAGCTGTGAGGCAGCAGTAATATCCATTCTAGAGGGCTAAAGAATATCCCAGCAATCTTGGGCAAAAGTCGGGAAGCAGTCCTGAGTGGGACGCCAGTAGTGTGTCTGGAGAGCACTAGCCACAGTGTAAATCAAAACAGAATAAATAAATGTCATACCCGTATAAAAAAACAATTAACCTTCTACAACAATCGTAAGACACAGCTGTAGGACTGTAGCCTGTCACAGAGGTTGCAGACATGGGGATGAGTGTCCTCACCTTGCAAACAGACAATGAGAAACAAATAAAAATGTCTGGGAACGTCAGACTGATGGGAGACACCCCACTCCCCGTGTGGATGTCCTTTATTAGAGTTTTGCTTCCATCAATAATTGACGCTGTTGTCGAACTCGCTATTCCAAAGACAGTAATAACTTTGGAGATCATACCGACTACGCCGCCTGTCAAGGGGAACCTCAAGCAGCGTAGGCAAAAAAAAAAAAAAAAACAACAAACAAACACTTGATGTGTCTTTAATTTGTTTTTCTTTGTGCTGTTTACCACCATCCTCTTAGTCACTCAAAAGAAAATCAAAAAAGAAATCAGATAGAAAAGAATAACAAATGAAAAGATCCCTTCAGCACAGTAGTGTACCTGGGGGCTGTTAAAAGATTGCCCTGCCATTGTTCTTGGATTTAACCAACATGCCTGCCTTAATGATATGTCTGGGTGACCTGCTCCATACTACATACACACCCTGCATTACAGTTTCAAATATACAGCGCTGGGTAAAGGGATCATGACGACCCATCAGGTCTATTCCAGCTCATTGACCCCCTTCATGTAAAGCATTTACTGCCAAGACATGGAAGTTATTCCTTACTTGCTAAAGGACACACTCAGAATAATAATAATTAAAACTTCCTAAAACCTTAGTAGTGACCTGCAGAATGACCACCATATTCTCAAGTCTCTTGGCTGATGTGTGGCCATCTGTAATGCCAGCAGTCAGACTAAAAGGGCTGAAAAAAGGGAGCTTAGTTGAAGTTAGAAGGCGCAAAATTATCAGCACAATTAAAAATAAAATCAGCAAATGCAAATGAATGCAACATCGGTATGCAAAACGATGAACCCTGTGACCAATAATCTGCTCCACCACAGCCGATCTGAGCAGCACTGGGAAGGAAGCTGGACTGGACTGTGGCTGAGGGTCCAGTCCTCACTCACTCACTCACTCACTCACTCACTCACTCACTCACTCACTCACTCACTCACTCACTCACTCACTCACTCACTCACTCACTCACTCACTCACTGTTTCACACTCACTCACTCACTCACTCACTCACTCACCACTCACTCACTCACTCACTCACTCTGTCACTCACTCACTCCCTCACTCACTCACTCACTCACTCACTCACTCACTCACTCACTCACTCACACACTCACTCACTCACTCACTCACTCACTCACTCCCTCACTCACTCACTCACTCACTCACTCACTCACTCACTCACACACTCACACCCACTCACTCACTCACTCACACACACTCACTCACACTCACTCACTCACTCACTCACTCACTCACTCACTCACTCACTCACTCACTCACCACTCACTCACTCACTCACTCACTCTTCCTGCACGTTCTCAGCAGGGTTCACTTCTGATCCCCAGTTGCCTCAAGCTGGTGGTACACTACATGTCTTCTTAGTTGGAGGGGATATCAAACTTGACGACTGCACTTGTGGTGATCTCACCCTCTGTGGATGTCACATTGCATGACTGGCGGTTTCTGGGAGTGTAGATTGTGTCTCTCCGTGACGACTTTCCATCACAGTCTCACATTTCTAAAATATCTCGAGCTCCTCCCTTTTTCTGTAAGCCAATAACACGACGAGCTCAGACCCAGTTTTTTTTTTTTTTTGTTTTTCGTTCCCACAGATGAACCTCCCTTCAGTCTGTCAGGTCCAGGGCTCCTGTGCTCCTCATCCCACGTGCAGTAGCTGCATTATACGCATTGTCCTTCCAGCTGAGCGTTCGTTGGTTGTCAGCATCTGTCCCTACCTGTTTGATTTTGTCATGGCGAGTTACCGATGGGTGGGCTGAGTCACTGGACATGTCAGACTATGTGACTGGGGGCACAGGAGCGCTCCGCGACTCGCTCTGGTTTGTTAAGTTAACGTAAATCAGGTCTGCGACTGACAAATCAATGGAAAAGTCTTGTAATGTGAACTGGCCATAACACACACAAGTGTGGCGTATATGGCGGGAAGGCACTGAGATAAGGAGTGTCCTTGTGCTCCGGAATTGACTCAGTGTGGAATTAAATTACTCTGATACTATGGAATATTTGATAAAATATCTATGGAGAGTGTCATCAGTGAGAACAAGCACATCTCAGTCTGAAAACAAGAGTCCCGCCACCTTCTCCTTCTGACCAGCGTCATGCAGAAGAAGCACTTTCCATGGCACACTCACCCTTAGGCCTTTTGAATCGTGCAGACAGATTGAGGTAATGGTGTGCTGTGAACTCGTCTGCTCCCCTGCCACAGACCAGCTCCGCTGCTCTAGTTAGCTCCTGCACGTCATTTGAAGGACAAAGCGAATGTGAACATAGTCGGTGTCACGCGATCAGCACCGTCTCTCAGCTTCTGCTCTCCATAGTCACACTCTTCAGCATCACCTGCCTGGAGGTCCTATTTATACATTTCCCTCTGAACGTCTCTGCCCGCTTTCTTTCTCAAGTTCTCCTGAATGCTGGATGGGCTGCTGCCTCTCAAGCCCTTAGGCCTGCCCGGCTGGCATAACACTTACAGACCATCATCCTTCTGCCCAGCACGTGAAGAGCTATGTGCAGACCCAGCACTAGACATTGGTGATGTGAAGCCACCCTAACCTGACACAGACAGGTGGAGACACCCGTTCCAACACAACACACACCTTTATTCTTCCGCAGGGAAGCTCTTTTCTGTTTGCTCCCCACTACTCAACAGAATACAAATAATGGCAACAATTACAGCAGAGTCCCTTCATCTCCAGTCCTCCACACAGGCTTAGTCCTTCTTCCTCCCGACTCTGGCCGATGAATAGTGGTGACTGGACCCCTTTAATAGGACACCAGGTGTCCAATGACCTTCCTGGTGTGGTGAAAGTGCTACCAAATGGGGCTCAGCAAACGTCCAGGCGCCACAGCAGGGTTGAGTTTCCATGCACCAAACCAGTGACTGGTCCTGCTGCAAGCCAAGGGGT
>NC_041405.2:140778966-140826466 GCF_900747795.2 Erpetoichthys calabaricus
CCAGTTTTAAATTGTAACCCCCGTCTTTATTTGACGTGCTCTCCCGTTACAAATGTGTTTTTCTCTCCTGATGGCTTCAAACGCATAAATAAATTGCCATCGATTTCGCCACACAGAGCTCCCCGGCCTTGAGCGTACAGCAGATGCGGGCAGAAGTGGGCAGATGCCGTTAAAGGTTAGATTTGTAATTTGGACCCAGCATGGTGACTTCTAAGCCCACCGTGATGTGCTTTACTTTCACCACTCAGCGTGTTCTCATGACAGGTGCCCACATAGCTGATGTTTGCTCTCTGCTAATCTTTGTTTGAGTTCTTCTGTTTGTCTTTCCGCTTGTCAGAAGCCATTATGGACTCCCCTCCCTTTCCCTGAACGTACAGGCCTGCCTCACGGCCCTTGGACCTCCAGTTCAACTGCTCTTCTATCAGACGAAATGGCGGCCCCCCCAGCTGGCCTGGGCTGAGTCCGTGTCCAGAACTGCTGCTGGGAGATTGTCCAGATCCCTTCAATCCGTGTACTGGAAACTACATAGAAATATATATATATATATATAGACATATAGCATATAAATATTGTAAATGATTTGTGCCACCCCCACCCCCCCCCCCCCCCCCCCCCCAATTTGCCACTGGATCTGAACCCACCACCACTGGCCCGCCTGTACAGCTGATATACTGTAAGTGCACTTTACCCCTTGGCCGTGTCTCACGCTTCACCACCTAAACCTACAGTCTGAAGTGAAGAGCATCCCACTGCTAACACCAGTGCATCAAGTTCACACGATACTCTCCGCAGGATGATCCCCAAATGATCGCAGGTCGCCAGCTTCTCACCTCCTAGGCCATCAACAGAACAGACAGTCAGCAGTCTAGCCTGTTCTGCTAAGAGAGGCGATCACTGGAAAACGGGACGTGAGGTGGCCGCTGTTGTCAAAACCTCACACTTCAGCCCCCCATACTGTCTCTCAGTGTTTGCCTTGTCAGCTCCTGAACTGAGAGTGTTAACATGGCTTCATATTCTCCGACCTGCTTAACCTGCTTTAGGACTGTGCACGTCACGAGTCCTTCTCAGCAAGTTTTGATGTGTTCAGGATTCATTAATGAACTCGATGTCAGTCCATCATAGGGCACACACACCCATCGTCCCTCACATCATGCCAAGTTTAGAATGGCCAATTAACTCAGCCCGTGAAAGGATAACTCATCAAATCACACAGGGAGCACACGTAAACTCTACAAAGACAAGTGGAAGTGAGGCAGGATCACAAAATATACAAAACATGCGGATCCTAAATCTACCTGCCCTTCGAAACGGCCAGAATCGGTGCAAGGCGACGGAAATCTGAAAAACAACGGAAACGCCGACGCCTGAAGTTTAAGAAGACATCTGCCCGACTCCTGGCGCTCTCTTTCTGTCTGTCTTATCTTCCACACTCTCCAAGACATTTTTGTTAAGCATTCCTATCTTGCAGTTTTAATAGCTTTATTTAACAAACACGACACATTTCACGGCAAGACTGCCTCCCCGTTTTCATAAAAACGACATAATACGGCTGGCCAGTCCGCTGCGCGCACGTCAAAGCCCCTCCAGTCGCCGCTGGACTGCACTTCCCAGGAGCGCCACATCGTTAGTCTGTCACTCAGCGCGAGCCCCGCCCCTACACCGGCGTTTCCGAAAATATTCACCCAATAGAGGGGGATCCAGCACGCAATTGGTGAAAAACTCTCTGATGTCACGGCCCAACGTGGGTATACTTGTGCTTCATTGGCTAACTTTCTCTGCCTGCTGCGTCCAATGAGGAGACTCCCTTGTGCCGGTGTCAACGCTCATCATTTAAGGTGGAACGGCTCATTTCCCTTCCGTTTGGCTTCGTCGATTTGCACGCGGAGCGCATTAATTAAAAGCTAATAAGGAAACGCATAGTAAAATTAATAAACGCATATATATAGTGCCTATATAGTGCATATATATATATGTGCGTGTGTGTGCATAAACGATTAATTAGACATCCAATTTTTAAATTTTACAAAGAAAATATTATTGTTTTTTAATTTTAAATATAACTTAAAATTACACAATAACAAAAATAAAAACACATAAGAACTATCTATTATATAGCGCCTGTCCTATGTATCTGTTATATAGTGTCTTTCGTATCTAATTTATAGTGCCTTTCCTATCTATCTATCTATCTATCTATCTATCTATCTATCTATCTATCTATCTATCTATCTATCTATCTATCTATCTATCTATCTATCTATCTATCTATCTATCTATCGTGCCTTTCATCTACCTGTCTCTCGCTCTATTTATCAGTTCACTTTTCTCTTCCCACACTCGAGCTCTTCAGTCTCCAGAGTTTGCCATGAAGACGTTGGATGATCTCAGATGTGTAAATTGCTGTGTGTCATAAAGATGCCAAACAGGAAGAAGAACAGCGGTGTCGATCCCCAGAAGAGCCGCCCTGGAGGTTCAATTCATTCTGGAACAGACAGAAATGCTGAAATCCTTTCTAGTTACGCATACTCTCAGATTTACAAGCCGCCCTGTTTTGCGCACTCTCCTTGGGTTCTTTCCGACTTTGCCTTCCATGATGTTGCAGCCCTGCTGGCGTAGCCGTTGAGGTTTACACCACGAGATTCCAGTTCAGCCGACACCAGTGACACCACCGAGTGGCTCACCAGTTACACAGGTAGGCTGTGACCTCATTAAAACCAAACAGTCTAATTCACAGTCACAGGGGAGCTGGAGCCTGTTCTGGGACAAATAGACGTAATATTGATCAAACCCTGGATAGGACATCACAATGGCCACTCGTGTACGCATGGACACCAATATTACAAGACTGCAGGTGTGCTGGAGCACTGGTGTAGCTGGAGGGAAATCCAGAGATCCATAGGGAGAGCCGGCAAATACCAATTTAAACACAGGACCCAGAGTCATTGAGGCAGCAGCACTAACCAGTGTGCCAGTTCTAGACATTTATAAACACATAACTGGATGGATCCTACTTAGTTCCTATTAAATAAAGCTAATGTGCCCAAAGGGTAATTCCCACCACTCACTCATAAACATCTCGCCTATGGAATAACATCAAACGGCCTGTTTAAACTTTCAGGACTCCTGTCTGTCTGGTGAGCACATGACTGCCTTATCTCTCTCTAAACCCCTGATGACAACATGTCAGCTGGTCCTCCTCCTGGATGGGTGGGCGCCTGTTGTCCTGCTCAACCAACTTGTTGGCAGTGTAGCTGTGACAGCTGTGAGAATACAGCTAAAAAGCCTCTGGCAAAGACAGCCGACACGTTAAATTGCTGTGGCCAGACATGTTCACTTGCCATGACAGGCCGGCCATTGGGTTTTTTGTTCCATTTTGATTTTGTCCCTTTTTTGCCAATGAGTCCTATTTACACATTAATAAAGCGCATATATGTAGGGTCATCTATCTATCTATCTATCTATCTATCTATCTATCTATCTATCTATCTATCTATCTATCTATCTATATTATATAGTGCCTTTCACATCTATCTATCTATCTATCTATCTATCTATCTATCTATCTATCTATCTATCTATCTATCTATCTATCTATTTATATATTTCTTTTCACATCTATCTATCTATCTATCTATCTATCTATCTATCTATCTATCTATCTATCTATCTATCTATCTATCTATCTATCTTATATAGTGCCTTTCACATCTATCTATCTATCTATCTATCTATCTATCTATCTATCTATCTATCTATCTATCTATCTATCTATCTATCTATCTATCTTATATAGTGCCTTTCACATCTATCTATCTATCTATCTATCTATCTATCTATCTATCTATCTATCTATCTATCTATCTATCTATCTATCTATCTATCTATATTATATAGTGCCTTTCACATCTATCTATCTATCTATCTATCTATCTATCTATCTATCTATCTATCTATCTATCTATCTATCTATCTATCTATCTATCTATCTATATTATATAGTGCCTTTCACATCTATCTATCTATCTATCTATCTATCTATCTATCTATCTATCTATCTATCTATCTATCTATCTATCTATATTATATAGTGCCTTTGATATCTATCTATCTATCTATCTATCTATCTATCTATCTATCTATCTATCTATCTATCTATCTATCTATCTATCTATCTATCTATATTATATAGTGCCTTATCTATCTATCTATCTATCTATCTATCTATCTATCTATCTATCTATCTATCTATCTATCTATCTATCTATCTATCTATCTATCTATCTATCTCACATACATAAGGTCAGCATCCCCTGCAGATATCATTTTAGTCATAATTCCCTAAGTTGTTAGGGATGCTGCTTATCAGCTCTAGTGACTCGGGTTCGAAGCCCTGTCTGTGTGGAGTTTACTTGTCCTCTCTGAGTTCACATTGATTTTAATCGGCTGTCCTATGATTGACTGGCATCCCGTCCAGGGTTGGTTCCTGTCTTACGCCTGATGTGCCAAAATAGATCCCTGGATTGAAATATACTGGCTGTTGGGTGATTTCCAAATGCCAACCCTGAGTCGGATGCCAACCCATTACATCTCACACTCCCCTGCCAAACCCATCTTAAGCCAGTTCAGTATCCTGGCCGAGTCTCTTTTAAAAGTGCTGCCTACTCAGACCAGACTCACAGGAGTTGTTCGCTGTTTGACTTGATGGTTGCCACCTGCCTGGAGACCCTGCTCAGTCTTGAGCGCCGTGCCCCTCTCAAGTTTGCCATCTCCCAGTCTCTGCTTCTTGACCCCAAGTTTTGTTCAGCTCTCTGAAAACTCATGTTCAATAAATAGAGAGCTGAGGAGGAAGGTCATGTGCCGAGACTTGTGGGGTACCCAAACTGGCAGGAGACACATGCACTCTAAGATGACACATGGCACACATTTCCATTAGATTTCCAAGTGAGGCCTTCCCTTGAGGGCAGCATAGTGGCACAGCTCCAGTCTCCTAGGGTTTAACTCCTGGTCTGAGGAACTTTGCGTGGTCTACCTGTGTCTCTACGGGTTGTCCTCTCAAATCCCAAACACCTGCATATTACTTGGGCTGATCCCAGCATGAGGCTGCCTTGGGATCGACTGGCATCCCCTACAGGCATTAGTTCTACTTTGCTTCCAATGCTTCTGGTAAGCAGGTCCAATGGGATGCCAACCTTTCATTGGTACACTTTGGTGATGAGTGGCATCAGCCTGATCCCTACTACCTTGAATCCTTGAAATTTCTCATGTCTGGTATCCTGAATCCTTGAATTCTCAGATATTTGATACATTGACCCCTTGAACCTTCTGATGCCTGGTACCTTCAATCCTTGAATCCTCTGATCCTCGATACCTTGAACCTTTGAATCCACCGATGTCCGGTACCTTGAATCATTGAAACCTCTGATGTCTGGTATTTCAACTCCTTGAATCCTCCAATGCCAGGTACTCTGAATCTTTGAATCATCTGTTATCCAGTACATTGACTCCTTAAACCCTTTGATGCCTGGTACCTTGAATCCTCTGATCCCTGCTACCCTGAATCCTTAAAACCTCTGATGTCTGGTGTCCTGAATCCTTGAATCCTCAGATATCCAGTACATTGAGTCCTTGAACTCTCTGATGGCCAGTACATTGAGTCCTTGAGCCTTCTGATGCCTGGTACCTTGAATTGTTGAATCCTTTGATCCCTGGTATCTTAAATCCTTGAATCCTCGGATTCCTGCTACACTGAATCCTTGAAACTTCTGATGTCTGGTATCCTGAATCCCTGAATCCTCAGATAGCCAGTACATTGACTTCTTGAACCCTCGGATGCTTGGTAACTTCAATCCTTGAATCCTCTGATCCTTGATACCTTGAACCTTTGAATCCTCTGATCCCTGGTACCTTGAATCCATGAAACCTCAGATGTATGGTATTTCGACTCTTTGTACCCACTTATCCCTGGTACCCTGAATCCTTGAATCATCTGATATTCGGTACATTGACTCCTTGAACTTTCTGATCCCTGGTACATTAACCCATTGAATCCTCTGATAGCTTGAGTCCTTGCCCAAATACTGCAAGCACATCTATAGTTAGCACCAAGCTAGCTGTCTTATTTTGACATAAATATTAGATGAAATTCCACCAGGATCTTATAACCCTCAACCAAAGAGACACCCATGCAGCCTCCAAAGTACCCTCCTGGCAGGGAGGCATAAAACAATCAATGAAGCTAATCAATGCACCCTGTGATAAGGAGTAAAGGCCCTGAGGCCGAAACCAGAAAATTAATAAATCATATTTTACCGAGCTGGCGTCCCTGAAATGATTTAAACTAACGATAAACACACACCACTGAATCCGTTTAGAAATCCAAAAATGCAGAATTAGTAGCTGCCATCTTAAATATGGACATCCTAAAGACATTACACATTGGAGTTCTGGTTGTCACCTAGTAGCAAAAACTGGTTGTCAACAACAAAATGGACACGGCCTCACAAAGCCACACAAAATGGTGGCTCCTGAGAATGCAATACGTGTGGAGGAATGTCACAAAATTGAATAATAACACCTTCAAAATGCAAATAAAAATACAACACACAAGGAAAAATGAATCCTGCACGTTCCAAAACCTTCATGTCATAGATCGCTCCACTGTTTCATTCCAACATATTTTTTGGCCCGGTCGTTGGTTTTTGTGTCATTTTTATTAAATGACATTTTAAAGTCTTGTTTCATTTTGATAATCTCCTATTGCTTCCTGAGATCCTCGATGGCAGGTTCATATGTGTCGATGTGTTCTCTCGCTGCAGTCGGTAAGTCGGACTAATTTGGGAGAAGCATTTACATTTGTATTTGGCTGATACTTTTTATCCAAAGCGACTTACAACATTTGAGATCCAAGTGGTTACATTTCTTTTGGTTTTCCAATTGGAGCACAGGCAGGCCAAGTGACTCGCTCATGATCACCCAGGGTCACTAGCAGGATTTGAACCTACAACTTCAGGGTGTGAAGTCCAAAGCCTTAAGCACTGCACCGCACTGCAGACTCCATCTTTCTAATGCTTCGGCCCTTACTCTTAATAAGCAGTTGCTTGTACAGATGTGCATGCTGTTTTTGTAGCTTTTTAACAATGGTTTACGAGTTTCTGTAAAGGTGCTGCTACTGTGCTCATTAGGAGCTTTTGAAAAGGCAGGCGCTCACATTTGACTGCACAGAGTCATACATCTGTCAGCCGTAATATTAAACCCACCTGCCTAATATTGTGTAGGCCCACCTGTTAAGGCATAGAGACGCCAGAAGACCCCTGAAGGTGTCCTGTGGTATCTGCACCAAGATGTTAGCAGCAGATCCTTTCTGTCCTGTAAGTTGCGAGGTGAGGCCACTATGGTTCAGACTTGTTCTTCCAGATCATTCCACAGGTGCTTGATTGAACTGAGAGCTGGAGAATGTACAGGCCCAGTCAACACATTGAATTCTTTGTCACGTTCCTCAAAGCATTCCTGCAGAATTTGTGCAGTGTACCTGCTGAAAGTGGCCGCTGCCATCAGGGAATACCTTTGTCATGAAGGGGTGCATGTGGTCTGCAACATTCCTTAGCTAGGTGGTACCATGTGAAAGTGACATTCACATATATGACAGGACCCACTATTTCCCAGCAGGGCATTGCTGAGAACGTCACAAATGCTCTGCCGTCTTGTCTTCTTCCCATAATGCATCCTGCTGCCATCTCTTCCCCAGGTAAGTGACACACACGCACCTGGCTGTCCACATGATCTAAAAGAAAACCCGATTCATCAGACCAGGGCACCATTGCTCCATTGTCCTGTTCTGATGCTGATGTGCTTATTGTAGGCGCTTTCGGCAGTGGACAGGGGTCAGCATGAGCACACTGACCAGTTTGCGCTGCAGTAGCTTCTCTGTGGACCTGACCCAGGTGGGTTAGCCTTCGCTACCCCATGCACATCAATTAACTTTGAGCACCAGCTGTCCTTCCTTGGACCACGTTTGGTAGATACTGACCACGCCCCACAAGACCTTCTGTTTTGGAGATGTTGTGACCCAGTTGTCTAGCCATCATCATCATTTGGCCCTTGTCAAAGTCACTCAGGTCCTTACACTTGCCCACTTTTCCTGTTCCCAACACATTACCTTCAAGAGCTGAGTGCTCAGTTGCTGCCCAATATATCCCACCCGTTGGCAGGTGCCACTGTAATGACTTTCCAATCAATGTGATTCACTTTACCTGTCAGTAGTTTGAATGTTGCGGCTGACTGGAATATGAATGAGGAAGACTCTTTTGTACTTTTCTATCGAATGTTGGCTTTAGCTCCCATAAAAGGCTTTATGGCCGTATATCACATGGTATTCATATTTTGGGTTTTGAGATTTGGTGTCATTGTTCATTTCTTGTGACTACCACACCTTTCTTTATTGCTGAATGGCTGTCCCCCATAGTGAAAGAAGACAATCTTCAAAAATCAATAAACAAAAAGGTAAGGCAAGTTACACTCCAAAACGCAGAGGTAGACCGACTCCCAACTCCTGATGTCACGCTTCCCTCCCCTCGGCCCACAGCCTCTGTCTTGGATTAGCATGAATATATCGCTCTTGCAAGCGAACTCTGATTCTTAGCGTGAAAAATCAACCGGGATGTTCAAGGAAATTCTAGAAAAAACCCCGATCTAAATCCGTTAAGTAGTTCTCTCGTTCGCAAGCTAAGCATATATAAGATACGCCCCAAGGATGGCACGTGAGTGAGGATGGCCCCCTACTCTTGAGGTCCCGCCTCCCCCTCCCCTCGGCCCGCTGCGTCTCTCTCGGATTTGCGCAAATAAATCGGTACCACAAGCGAACTATGATACATAGTGCAATGAGAGATGTCGCAAAATCTTCCGGAATGTTCAAGTAAATTATAGAAAATAAAAACAATCTAAATCCGTTAAGTAGTTCTCTTGTGAAAAGCGGACAGACAGACAGACAAACAGACGTCAGATTTTATATACATAGAGATGATGTACTTCCCAGTTTCCATCTGAGGTGGGATTCCCCATCGTTGCACTTCAGTAACGTGATCTGCTCTTTCCCTGAGTGGATTGACTTTATTGAGGCCATCATGAGATGTGAGGAGGTCAATTGATGGATTAGTTAAGTCCACACATAGCCAAGTCACAGTAGGATATGCTGCTTGGTCCAGGGATACACATGGGTGACTATTTTGTAGTGTGGTGGCCAGAAACGGCCATGAGGCTCATGGTGTAATCTCACAAGTGTTTTATAGGTTTTGAGTGTCGCGTTAATTTGGTTTGACCCTCCATCTTTTCAGCACATCAAAACCTTTCCGACCTACAGTGTAAAATTCAGGGTGTCCTCCTCACATTTTCTTCTAAATAAGTGTATCTGATGCCTGGTACCTTCAATCATTGAGTCATCTGATTCCCAGCAACTTGAATCTTCTTATCCGCAGTATCTTGAATTCTTGAACAATCTGATGCCTGGTACCATGAATCCTTAAATATTCTGAATTCTGGTACCTTGACTCCTTGAGTCATCTGATCCCCAGTATCTTGAATTATTGAAGCCTTTGATGCCCTGTCCCTCTGATTCCTTGAATTCTCTGATGTCCAGTACCTTGAATCCAAGTCCCAAATACCACAAGCAACTGCCTTATTTTAACATAAATCTTAGCCATAATGTCACCAGAATCCTGCAACCCTCTACCAAGGAGACACCCACGTGGCTTCCCAAGGACCCCACAGGCATGGAGGTGTGAAATGATCAAATATGACGTTAATCAGGAGCAAAGGTCCACCTGCGACTCATTTTCAGAAATTTAAGACCTGATGCTGAGGGCACTGGATGGGGAGAAGATAAATGGGTGGGTACTGGAAAGAGTGAAATAATTTTTACGAAATTGAATTTGTGCAAAGAATTTACAAAACAAGTCATATTTCACCACGAGAGAACTTTGTTTTATTATTATTCATCTCATCTGTAATGTTCTTCTCCATGTACATGGCATGGCAACATTTAGCCTGATGGAGGGTGTGGGAAGGGAGGTGTGGCTGGAGACCACTGACCTGTGAGAACTTTGAAGGTGTCTCACCACTGTTAAGATCCATTGGTCTGGGCATGTGGCCATCAATGAGTCTCCAGAAGGATCCTGGCTTGGATCAGCTTTGCAGAGTTGAGGAAAGTGAATGAAAAATGTGTTACCTCTATCCGCCCCAATCCCCAAATGGATGGTGTGAAGCAGGTCCGGTGGTGTGAATGTGCAGACAGGCAGTGCACAATGAAGGTGAGAGCATATTGACCTGCGTGGAAGGAGTTGTAGAAGTTCAGTGCAAGCATTAGAGAGCAATTTTGGATGCAATACTCCTTGATTTCCATCCCAAAAAAACGTAATCCCCCCAAAACACCCTCATTTCAATGAGTTTTGTACTTTGCCATGTTTTATAGCAATTTTGCAAAACTGCTGAAAGGAGGGAATTAGCAGTGATGGAGAGTGGAAAGAATGTTCTGGATGGGTAGGTGGTGCTGTTTAGGGGTACTCAATGGAGAATACTGGATTAGGTAGGGGTACTGGATGAGGGTATTCTGGTTAGGAAGTTTGGGGGTGGTTTACGGGATTGGGGTACTAAATACAAAGAGGCTAGTCATTTGAGATAGTGATTAGGAATACTGGATGGGGTGGAGGTTACTGGATTGGGGGAGCTGGATGTAGAGGATTAGGGGTTACTTGGTAAATTAGATAGAGGATACTGGATGGAGAGGTGGTGGATGGAAGAAAGTGTTTCGGATAAGGAGGTACTAGATGGTGGGGTACGACTTCAGAGCTATACTAGATCAGAGGGGGCACTAAATGGAGAATATTCAATCAGTGGGTGATACTGAGTGAGAGTGCACTGGTTAGGGGGGCGCTGGGAGAGGAGGGAGTGTGAGATTGGTAGGTACTGAGTATTGATTGGGGTACAGTAAAGGGAAGCTATACTGAATTGGAGGTCCTGATTGGGGGTACGGGATAGAGGTTAGTGGTTGAGAAAGGGTATTGGAGGACATATGGGACGGGGAGGCAGCAGGGTGTGGGGAGTAGATTGGGGGTTGAGCTGCAGTTTGCTTATGAGGTGACAAAAGTAATTTACGTGAATTGAATTTTCAATTTATTTGCCTGGCCCATAAATCCCCTCGGCCAGCCAGATCCCGGCTTTGGTTGAACGGGACAACTTCCAACAAGCGAACGGGGCCAAATATCATAACGAGGCTTTGTTTAATTCTCGGCAGCTGCGCTCCCCTCACTTGGCTTATTTCAGATTTTTTTTTTTTTTTGCACTTCTCTCTTCTGTTCATTTTTTATTTTTTTTGTGCCGTGACTGATTTGGACCAGAGCAGCTGCATGTTTCCCTGCCGCCCCTCTCTCTCGCCTTTTCTCCGTCACATAGCGCTCTCGTGTTCTGTGATTAAATGTGCTTGGCGTTGCTATCAGCATGGGCGTAATCAAACAGAATTAAATAAACTGCACAACAAAACTCCTCGGGATCCATGAAGGCATCCACTGCTTGTTGGCATCGCTTGATTGCATGGCATCACAGGGTGGTGGGACTGCAGATTTTTTTGGTGTCATGACACAGGGAGACGGCACACCTTCTCATTACATCCTGTGCCAGTTGAGAGTGAGAGAGTGACTGATGGGGTGGGGAGGGGTGATGGCATCTCCTGCTCAAGTTGTATTTGCGTCACATCTTATAAATAGGCCAAGGGTACCAGCGTTTCATTATACCCATCCTCCCTCAATCCATCACCTTGTGATTGGCACAGAGGGGGTGATTAAGGACATCACTGACAGAGTGTCCATCCATCTTGAACATTTGGCCACTGGTCTCATGTTGAAATGATTGTCTGGTCTTCATGGGTGTTGTCATGAATCATGGCTTACTAACCTAAACAGTTATCATTTTTGTTATTTTGGATTTTTAGCATTTGGATTTTTCTCTTAAATGACGTCATTATGGAACCATTTTAGATCTTTCTCACAACAGCAGACATGTTGTTTATGGCTGCCGAGTCATTGCTTTACTATTTAAGATGGCGGCTCACATTTCTGAGAAAATACATTAGGTCGGTTATGTCTTCTAGTATCAGTGCTGCACTATTTAAGATGGCGGCACATCCAGGTTTGGAAAAATTAAACATCCTCAAGGTTCTTCGTGGCATTCCTCTGAGTTATGGAAAGCAATCTTGAGTTACAATTAGGGCCTTTCATTTTTTAATTTAATTTTGGTTTACATAATTTTCATTTTGTAGAATTAAATGAGGTCATACCCATGACCAACTATCGACTATTCCTTGCTGTGTCCCCAAAATGATTCTTCATCTCCTGCTCTTTTTTCTCAGTACCTTTTGTCCACCACAAGAAGAACCTCCATTTAAAAAAGAAATCCACACCTGTGGCTAGAAGAGAGAAACAGCCAGGTACCAGTAGGGGGCAGCTTGCCCTTTCACCAAGAGAAAACATGTTAGAATACCAGAAAAAAGTGTGGGAGACAGATCACTGGCAGAACGGCAATACTGTCTAGTTAAAGGAGCAGACAGAAACAAGCCTGTCCAGACCAAGTGGGATCAGGGGTGCAATAACACTAGGGACCATCAGAGGCAGTGTTAACCTGCTGGCTTCATGTTCAGCTCAGACATGCACAATGACTCTGGAGCTCAGTCTGGGTGTGATGAGGGTTCCAAAGCCAACTTATAATCAGAGGAGGCTTGAGTCTGGAGTTGGGAGGTGAGAGGTGCAAAGGCTCACCATCAGGACCAAGAGAAAGAGAGTCAGTGGGACAACTGGAAAATGGGGAAGAGGTGAGCCTCACAACTGGAAAGAGAAAGAGACAAAAGACCGAGAAACAATAAGAGGCACAAGGGTTATGACACAGACGTCTTCAGAAATCTGACGGGCCCAACCTGGAAAGAAAGCAGAGTCAAAGGCGAAATGTCAAAAATAGTCCTAAGAATGAATTCCTGGAGGAGATAAACAAGAAGTTCTTTTATAAATCAAAGAAAGTCCAGACAATAACAGAGTAATGGGGCTCTTAAATAAGATGATCACTGTGAGGTCACATGGATACATCGTAGCAACCAAAAATCAAAATAGCAGTGCTGATGGTAATTGTAATAAAATCACAACATGTTTTAAGAAATTCAAATTGGACGATTTCCAGCTAAGCTGTGACTCCCGTTGAGACATCAGGGTTTCATTTTGTTCTGTCCACTTCCCTTTGGTGCCCTGAATTCACTCGTCCCTCTCACCTTCAGTAATGTCCTCACTTCTTTTGCTGTTATTGTGGGTGTTGATTAGTATGTGCGTGGGGGGGGCATTTGTTCCTTCACACTAGCCATAGTCCATTAAGCTTTCAGGATGGCAGTTTTAATCGTTGAACCATAGTCAGGTAAACTTTCCTAAGTTCTTTTCTGACATGTTGAACCACCTTTGATAAGAGTGGCTCCAGTTATTTCAGGTTGTGGATTGACTAATGAAATGTTCTCCATTGCTTGTTCTTTCTTGCGGTGCTCACTCCCCGATGGTTGTCTTTGATCCTCAGATCAGACATGGGCTTATTCTAACCATGACCTTTTGCCATCCATGTGAGCTGCATGTGTGTTCTCAGCTGTGGAGGAATCGAGGTCTGTGCTCATTAGGACCCTTTTGAACAGGCAGGCACTCGCACGTAATCAAGTAGGATCATGTACAATACAATACAATACAGTTTATTTTTGTATAGCCCAAAATCACACAAGAAGTGCCGCAATGGGCTTTAACAGGCCCTGCCTCTTGACAGCCCCCCAGTCTTGACTCTCTAAGAAGACAAGGAAAAACTCCCAAAAAAATGGGAGAAACCTTGGGAAAGGCAGTTCAAAGAGAGACCCCTCTCCAGGTAGGTTGGGCGTGCAGTGGGTGTCAAAATGAAGGGGGATCAATACAATACAATACACAGAAGGGAACAAATTCTCAATACAGTATAAAAATAAAAAATTTTACAAGTACGGAACAGAATTTAACAGTAGATGATATCACATAATATGATTTGGATTTATTTAGAGTCCTGGAGACCTTATCCATCAAGCTGCCTCCCCCATTTGGCCAGTGCTGGGCCAGCCAATCCAATGAAAGGACCCCTCTACCCCACAGTTCCTGTGATCCTCCATCAGAGCTGACTTTACCTTAGGCAGGCAAAGCAACTTGGCAGGTGGGCAGTGGCACCAAGTGCCACATTTGAGTACCGAGAAGAGAAACAGAATAGGCGAGGGTTAGTAACAAATTATAACTATCATGTTACTTTTGTTTTAGTGCTAATGACTAACAACAGAGATGGAGTCATATCAGTGGTGGATCTTCACCTTGACACTGGCTATGGATTTGGTGAGCAGAAGGAGAGGCTGTGGCCACCAGCCCTGGTTTTTAACCATGTGACCCTTGTTTGCCCTGTCGTTTCTGTGTGTGGCCTGTGTGTGGTCGGGTATGCTCTGAGATCCTGGTTAGGTCACTTATCCTGCTTATACTCCAACTGTGAAGTGCCTTGGCATGGCATGATATACAAGCATGGCAGATTGGGCAACCTTCTGTGTCCATTGCTATATCCAGTAAGACACATCCCAAGCCCAGAAAGAAACACAGGAGTTACTGAGTTAGAAAAGTGTGAGCCTCGTCAGTCAGTCAGTCAGTCAGTCAGTCAGTCAGTCAGTCAGTCAGTCAGTCAGTCATCATCCAACCCGCTATATCCTAACACAGGGTCACGGATATAGTGCCTCGTATCATCATGAATAGGGCTGATCAGCAAGACTCGAATAAGAAGCAGGAGAAGGAGGCGTAGGAGGGCACCTCTCTGTGATTCTTGTAGAAGTCTCCACATCCACTCACATGTTTCTTTTTGACAATAACTAAAAGGACACACGAGCATCAGCCCTGGCAGCTGCTCACATATGCCAGCTCAGATTAACCCACCCACTACTCTGCTCTTTTGTTATGACTCCCTTCTAGCAATAAGCACGAAATTCTTTGACCCAATGATTCTGTTCTTTTTATCAACCCTAAAGCAGGCTGGCACCACTAAACCTTTAAATGGCCCCGTGCTGCTGTCTGCCAGCAGAAGAGCAGTCGACATGAGGGGTGTGTGTGTGGTCATCTGCTGTCATTGGCACTCGGTGTAACACGTGGACCACTCTTCAGGACCGCAGGATATTCATCCATTTATTTTCTGCACCTCCTCTCTCCATAACAGGTTCACAGAGAACAGCACTGGGGACAAGGTAGAAACCTACCCACAATGCCACAGGAGTCTACACCAGCTGACCTCAGTTACAGTGGACCAACCCAAGTCACCACTTGATTTATCGGCCATTTTTACTGAATGTGAGAGGGAACCGCACTACTCAGAGGGTATTCACGCAAACACAGAGGGAAGGTCACCCAAGGTAAAGACAAGGTCCTAAAATGTAAGGAGGCATCCAGAACCAGCACTATGCTGTCTACCCAGGGAAGTCAAGATCACTCTCTCATTTGTAATTTCACTGAGTTTGCATGTAAATGCAGCCTGCCCTGTGTGCCCCATGATTATAGTGCCCGTTCCTTGACTTACTATTACTGTTGAAACCAACTTGGTGTTTACGAACCAGGCTTCATCCCAGCACTCACGCCAAAAAAGTATCAGGAACACATTTAAAGATTCAGCCGTCTCCATCCAGCTGCTGACACCAACGTGAGATCAGCGATACATTAAGAAGTCAATAAAGAGATTTCATCCCACTACTGACACCACGTTTGATCAAGGATACATTTAGAGCTTAAAGAAGAAACCGAGAAGCTTTCATCCAACTACCAGAATATAACAGAAAACTGAAGAAGAATGAATGGATGGATGGATCTGTGGGTGGATATGAAATGAAAAACATCTCCAAAAACAAAACAAAACAAAAAAGAAAGAAAAGAGTGACATACTGGCATTGAATTAAGTGGAATAAATTGAATGGAAAATCTGGCACTCCATCCACTGTTAATTCCTATGGAGCCCTCAGTGCTGCTGGGATAGACCTTGGCTCTCCACAACCCCAAACTGAGTTAATGAATGGATAGTAGGATGGATATAAGGGGTGAACTGATAAATGGAGAAGTGGTATATGAAAAGAAATTTAACTGAAATGAACTGCAACATGGATAGGCAGGAAGAATGGATGGATAGATAGATGGATAAGTAGATAACATTTCATTGAAAGGATGGGTGGGTGTGATTAATGGATGGATGGATTCTAAGAGAAATGATTTATGGAAAGAGACTTGGATGAACGGACTCTGACTAAATTGGATTGTATTACAGGCATCTATGACTGGATGGGTAAATGGATTCTGAGAAGACGGCTTTATAACAAGAACTCTTATTGAAGGTGTGAATGCATTGATGAATGGATGGATGTACTGATAAGTGGATGGGTGGATTCTAAGTGAAGTGAAGTATGAATAGAAATTGAATTGAAACCATCTGGAAGATGGACAGGCTCATATGATGGACAGATGGGTGGCTGAACTGATGAGAGTGCTACATTAGAAGACACTGAATTGGATGGTACATACCTGCATGTAGGAATGAATGAGTAAGTGGATTCTGAGAAGACCACTTTATAACAAGAGGTCCAGTTGAAAGGATGGATGGACACTGAACATGAATGCAAGGTATTGAAGTTGAACAGAATAACAACTTTAGCCCACTCTAGGTTGGCCCCTGCGTTGAGCCCAATGCCATCATAAAGGGTGTTGGCTCCTCACAACCCTGCTCTGGATAACTGGGCTAGAAAAAGAATGGATGGATGGATTGGTGGATGGACGGATTCCAGGAAAATGTCTATATGAGAATAGACTGAAATGAAATGAACTGGAACATTATTGAATGAATGGCTGAAAAGATGGAAAATTACTATACTGAAAAAAAAAATAAAATGAAAGGGTGACTGTGGGAATGGAAGGATTATTAGAAATACCAGTATGTAAGTGGAAAGAGATTAAAATGGAATAAATGGGTGAATAAATTACAAGCTCATGTTCAGATTTATTGCCTTGTTTTCACAGGACAATAAAATTCTTACTTGCAGGTCTCTTATATGAAATTAAATATATATAATATATATTTGGTGTTTAGTTAAAATGATCAGATAAAAGGAAAGGTGGACATTTAGTTTAGAAAATCAGCACATGGAATCCAGGCATAGATAGACAAAGGCACTATATAAGATAGATAGATAGATAGATAGATAGATAGATAGATAGATAGATAGATAGATAGATAGATAGATAGATAGATACCTGAACAGTTGGATGGATGGATGGATGGATGGATGGAGGGCTGAGTGAATGGATGGATGAATGGATGATTGGATAGATAGATAGATAGATAGATAGATAGATAGATAGATAGATAGATAGATAGATAGATGCTCTGAATAAGTGGATGGATGGATGGATGGAGGGCTGGGTGAATGGATGGATGAATGGATGATTGGATGGATGGATGGATGGATAGATGGATAGATAGATAGATAGATAGATATAAAGGCACTATATAAGTTAGATAGATAGATAGATAGATAGATAGATAGATAGATAGATAGATAGATAGATAGATAGATAGATAGATAGATAGATAGATGCTCTGAATAAGTGGATGGATGGATGGATGGATGGAGGGCTGGGTGAATGGATGGATGAATGGATGATTGGATAGATAGATAGATAGATAGATAGATAGATAGATAGAAAGGCACTATATAAGTTAGATAGATAGATAGATAGATAGATAGATAGATAGATAGATAGATAGATAGATAGATAGATAGATAGATACCTGAACAGTTGGATGGATGGATGGATGGAGGGCTGGGTGAATGGATGGATGAATGGATGATTGGATGGATGGATGGATGGATTGGTGGTTAGCAGTCTGACTGGATAGATAGATAGATAGATAGATAGATAGATAGATAGATAGATAGATAGATAGATAGATAGATGCTCTGAATAAGTGGATGGATGGAGGGATGGGTGACTAGATGGATGGATGGAGGGCTGAGTGAATGGATGAGTGGATGCCTAGTATTTCGGCAGTTATCTAATTACCATCTCTCTCTCTCTCCCTCTCTCTCTCTCTTTCTCTCTCTCTCTCTCTCTCTCTCTCTCTCTCTCTCTCCCGCCTTAACTTCCTCCGCTTCGGTTTGTTTCTTAGAAACAGCAAGAAGAAAATAAAGAGGAGCCAAGCGGAGTTTGCGGAGTATCCCGGCCCTCTCGTGGACCGCAGTCCTGCTCGCGGGGAGTGGAGCAGGCAGGCTGCCGCCGAGTGTGCCAGCGCCGTCCGTCCGTCCGCGGGATCCGCGCGGAGCCACCTTAAGCGCTCGCTGCCAGACACAAGTGTTTGTGTTCATGCCAACAGGCACAATTTATTACAGTCTGGGACGGCTGCTGAAAAGCCTGCTGGATTTTCTAGTGACCTGCTGTTCCATCCTGCCTGCTTTCCGATTCAACAAACATTCCTCCTCCCGGAGCGGAAGCCTTTGGAACGGGAGGTGGGGAGGCTGCGGGACTGGGGGGTGGAGGGGGGTGGGGTGGGGGGGCTTTGCATCGAGGACGCTTCGGGTCTTGAGATTGAGCCCAACTTGAGGGGACACTTCTCAGGGAGCTGACCATGGTGCCTGGACGGACCTGAAGCGGGATCCACTTCTTTCTCCTGCCTCGACCCCTTCCTCCTGCCCTCCCCGACCCCACTAGAAGAGGACTCTTCTTCTCCGAAAAAAAGACCAGGAGGAAAAAAAAGTGTGTTCGTCTCTGCCTCCGTGCCAGCCTCCGCTGCCTTTTTGGCCGGCTTCTGCGTTTGGATTTTTTTCCTTCTTTTTTTGCCTTCTTGCAAAGGGGTTGGAATTCACTGTCGGAAAGGATTGGGGTCTGTGGAAGAGGAGTGGGGTGGGGGGGTGGGGGGGGGGCAAGAGGGGTCATCGATCTACTGGCCGACGAGTCTCCCAAGTCAGCAATTATCGGCACATTAAAGCTGAAGAATGTATCCCCAGGGACGGCACCCGGTGAGTACGGCTCGATTAAACACTTTGAAGCCGCTGCTTCTCCTTCTGCTTGTTTGGGTTCTTTTCCCTACACCCCCCCCCCCCAGCCCGTGCCCCCACCCGCCCCGAAAGCAGACAGAAAGAATCTCGTAATGGCAGGTTATAGCCAGGTGTCTGATCCGATCGAGTCTGTCAGGGCTTGTTTCGAGCTACTGTGATAGGTGCCAGCGATCTGACATGAGATGGAAGGTCTTAGAGGGAGGGTGGTAGAAGTGAGGGAGGAGACCACCAATCTCCCTGTCTGTCAGGAACATACTAATGCTGCTAATGAGAAGTGTGCGCTGCTCTGCGTTCTTATTTATCTATTTGAGTGACTGGCTGGAGTTTTGAGTGAGCATTTGGGTTTGTGTGGGGGGGTGGGTTCAGAGAAGAATGGAGGGGGGTGGTGGGCATTGGGTACCTTGCCAGTCTTCTTAATGTTCTGTTTGGATTTGTCATCTTTTTCCTTTTGGATTTGCGGAGTACGAACTTTCAGCGACACCCACGGATCTTTGAAGGGGGCTCGGATTCTCTTTCTCCCCCCCTCTCTCTTTTGCACTTCTGTTTGTTGTTTGCATGTGGTGCCAGGTAGCATGTCACACGAGCGGGGGCTTGGCAAGCAGTGTGTCTCTGTTGGTATTATGTTTGGCTCGGGACTCTGCTCGCCTACCTGAGGAGTTGTGAGAACATCCTCTTCCCAGAACTGCCTTCTGTCCTTGTTTGATTTGATTTGGAATGGCAACCGTTCAAAACAGAGCGCCGGGCGGGATTTGCCCGTGTCAAGCAAAGTTCACAAAGTGCCTGGCATGCTGAGGCTGTGGTGTGATCTCATGTTGTTGTGTGCCCGTCACCAGGCTACTCTGAAACCCCTCCGTGTCAACCCTTTGGCTCCTGGCTTTACTGTGTCCCTGTTTCCTGCTGCTAAGAGAACAGAACGCCGTTAGGTCTGTAAAAAAACGAAAAAAACGAGGAAGAATGTGAGGTGGCGGTGCTGAGGTGACTCCAGAAGTGTCACTGCCTGCCATAGCCACGTGGGACCGCTTTACACTGGGGGCTGCATCTGCAGGGAAGTCTTGTGGCTGAAGAGATGGGAGTTTCCTGCCAGATTCGGACCCCCTGTGAGGTCCAACAAGCCCCCTTCAGTCTTCGTCACTCCCAGGGACAGTCGGTAATACACGCTGAGGGGCGAGGGCGGTGAGGAAGGCGCTATATCAGGTAAAAGTTAGCCGGAAGTGTTAGTGTCATTGGACGTGAAATACGAGCGGAACACTCAGTGACTTTCATATCTGCTAGCTGATCTGTGACTTGTTAGAGACATCTGTTACATGACATCGCTCCTGTCTATCTATCTATCTATCTATCTATCTATCTATCTATCTATCTATCTATCTATCTATCTATCTATCTATCTATCTATCTATCTATCTATCTATCTATCATATAATGCCTTTCATATCTATCTATCTATCTATCTATCTATCTATCTATCTATCTATCTATCTATCTATCTATCTATCTATCTATCTATCTATCTATCTATCTATCTATCTGTCATATAGTGCCTTTCATCTATCTATCTATCTATCTATCTATCTATCTATCTATCTATCTATCTATCTATCTATCTATCTATCTATCTATCATATAATGCCGTTCATATCTATCTATCTATCTATCTATCTATCTATCTATCTATCTATCTATCTATCTATTCTATCTATCTATCTATCTATCTATCTATCTATCTATCTATCATATAGTGCCTTTCATCTATCTATCTATCTATCTATCTATCTATCTATCTATCTATCTATCTATCTATCTATCTATCTATCTATCATATAGTGCCTTTCATCTATCTATCTATCTATCTATCTATCTATCTATCTATCTATCTATCTATCTATCATATAATGCCGTTCATATCTATCTATCTATCTATCTATCTATCTATCTATCTATCTATCTATCTATCTATCTATCTATCTATCTATCTATCTATCATATAGTGCCTTTCATCTATCTATCTATCTATCTATCTATCTATCTATCTATCTATCTATCTATCTATCTATCTATCTATCTATCTATCATATAATGCCGTTCATATCTATCTATCTATCTATCTATCTATCTATCTATCTATCTATCTATCTATCTATCTATCTATCTATCTATCTATCTATCTATGTATCATATAGTGCCTTTCATCTATCTATCTATCTATCTATCTATCTATCTATCTATCTATCTATCTATCTATCTATCTATCTATCTATCTATCTATCTATCTATCTATCTATAATGCCGTTCATATCTATCTATCTATCTATCTATCTATCTATCTATCTATCTATCTATCTATCTATCTATCTATCTATCTATCTTATACAGTGCCTTTCTATCTATATCAATCATATAATGCCTTTCATATCTATCTATCTATCTATCTATCTATCTATCTATCTATCTATCTATCTATCTATCTATCTATCTATCTTATACAGTGCCTTTCTATCTATATCAATCATATAATGCCTTTCATATCTATCTATCTATCTATCTATCTATCTATCTATCTATCTATCTATCTATCTATCTATCTATCTATCTATCTATCTATCTATCTATCTATCATTTGTTTGCTCATTTGTTTATGTTTGCTTCACATCTCTCACTCCATATTTGTGTTTTATGATATTAATGCTTGTGGACATTTTAAATGTTGGACCTTTTTATCCATATTTAGCTTAGACTGCCTCCATGGCTAAATGTATGCGCTGTCTGTAACCCCATGGTCTTGTGCCCCCCCATTAGCTCCCCTTTCTTCAGGACCTTATAGAACAGGAAGATGTCGATTTCATGTGCTCTTTGTTTTTGAGCCCCACATTACTCAACTCCATTCCCATCCCACTTCCAAGCTGCTGGCCCCTCTTTCCTCTCATTAACTGTTTTATTTCCAGGTTTGGGTTGGGTGTCTGACATTCCAAAGGTCCCCTGCCTCTGACTTCACAGTTCCCTGCCCAGACTGCTATGACCCCCTAACCCCCCCCCCCCCCCCCCATGTGGTATGGCGTAGTTGTTAAGGCTTTGGACTTCAAACCCTGGAGTTTGTGGGTTCAGATCCTGGCCTTGTGACCATGAGCAAGTCTCTTTTCTGATGTCCACACTTCTATTTTCTGAACCCCCTTTTTTGGCTATTTGGTTATGTGGAGTTTGACACCATCCTGTCATTGTCAGTTTGAAGGCACCAGCCAGCTGTAGATGAGCCAGCTTACCCCATGGCACATGCTCACAGCCACACTCACTCATGCCAGACTAAGCTAACAGTCACCATAACTAGCATGCGTGTGGTATGTGGGAGGCGTCCTGAAGACAAACCCCATGGATGATGTATGCTACAAAGAGGCACTGAGCGAGTTGGGAGTCCTTGTCCTTGGAGCTTAGACACAACAGCACTAACTGTGCCACAAGGCCTCCCACCTTAAAATGTCCATCTATCCATTACTGAACCCTTTTAAACCAATGAGTTCAAATCCTTTCCTCTGCCAGTACATTGAAGGGCACACACACACACACACACAAGTTTGAGACACAAAACCATTAAAAGGACAAAGTGGGGCACCTGAAGAAAAGCCCATGCAGACACCTGGAGGACATGCAGACTTGGCTGAGATGAAATTGGAATCCAGGCCATTGGAGCACTGAGGCAGCAGTGTTAACCTTTGCACCACTAAACTGGTCATTTGTGGTGCTGCTCATTTACCTGAATTCTTCATAAAAGCCTCTGGGGTTCATGTTGGGAGCAGACCACCAGGCCACATTAGAAGGCACCAAAAGCTAATGAGGTGACCATAAGAGTAGTGAATGGGGTGCACTGTGAGCACCTGGGGTTCAACGGTTTATTGGGATGTTGACCTGAAGTTTGACGCACCTTCTGACACAATGGAGCCCCTGTGGATGCGTCTTGCTGTTCACCTATGAATAATTAGTGTTTGTCTTCTGGAGCAGCTGGCTCAGCGGGGAGAGCTGCTGTCACACGGACCCCACAGTTTGTGTGGAGTCTTCCTGTCCCCCCTGTTTGTTCTTCTCCAGGACGTCCATTTTTGATTGCAAATCCCAAGCACAGTCAGGTTGGGTTGACTGACCCCCCATGTGAGGGCAAGTAGACCAGGCAGTGGACTGGCATCCTTTGCAGCCTTGAATCTATCTATCTATCTATCTATCTATCTATCTATCTATCTATCTATCTATCTATCTATCTATCTATCTATCTATCTGTCTGTCTGTCTGTCTGTCTGTCTGTCTGTCTGTCTGTCTGTCTGTCTGTCTGTCTGTCTGTCTGTCTGTCTGTCTGTCTGTCTATCTATCTATCTATCTATCTATCTATCTATTCTCCTCCTCTTCATGAGCTTCTGCCTCTTGCTTCTTAACTAAAGATGGCACCCTCTTTAGGATTGTGGTGTCTCTCACCTCTTCAATCTAAAGATGGCTCTCTCCTATTCTCCACATTGTGTTGTCTTTCTTTCTCTTCTTTAAGGACAGATTCACATCTTTCAGGCCTGATGCCAGCCTCCTCATCGTCCCTATGGTATCTTCCTCGAATTCCCTGGCTCTAGGTCCTTCCCCGGTGTTGATTATGGTGGCTTCAGGGTGATGTCATTGTGGCTTCCTTCATAGTCAAATCCTCCTCTTCATGCACCAAAGGTGGCCTCCTTCTTCACTGTGAATTATGGTGGATCCCTGCAGTGCATGAATCAGTAATGACTTCCACCTCTTCATGCCTGGTGGTGACTCCTTGTTCTCTGTGACTTGTCCTTCTATCTTAAGTGACTGAAGACTTCTCTTCTATGGGTTGTTCCTGCCTTGTGCCCAGTGCTTACTGGGATGCTCACCCAGCTTCACCACAACTTTGCCTGGGATAAGTGAGCTTCCAAATGGATGGATGTTGACTAATGATGGCTCCCTTATCTGCTAGGGTTCAGTTTTTGGTGGTTTCTGTCGGGGGGTCAAAGGTGGCTTCCTACTTTGGATTATGTCATAATGCATCTATGATGGTTTTCTTCTCTGTTGGGCCCTTCCTTCTCCTCTGCGGATGTTGGCTCCTTCTTGTCTGCATAATGACTGTTGATTGAGAAAAGTGCTATGTAAATGTAAACAATTATTATTATTATTATTACTACTCCTTTGCTATACCTGGCAGTGGCTCCTTCTACTCTGTTTGTGGTCCTATCTTCTAAATGTTCATGGTTGAACCATCCTCTTCATGAACCAAGCTCGTATTTGCTGCTTTTGCCTATTTTAACATTTGACCTTCAAGAAGCTCCAGTAGCTATCATGGCTGCTATAGCTGAGGGCGACTCCTCCTTCTCTCTGTAGTGATCACAGATTTCTTCTCTTGCTTGACTGACGGTGCCCCCCTTTCCACAGGTTTCTGAGTAACCCAGATCCTCATAGACCAAAGGTGGTTTTCCATTCTCCTACAGACTATGATGTTTCCTCCCTTGTTATGCTACCTGGAGACCCTTCTTTCTCTGTGGACATTGTGTCCTCCCTCTCCCACTGTACTTTTATCCTTTTCTTCTCTGCTATATCTATTAGTAACTCTGTGGTGGTGGTGTGGTCTCCTCTGCTATGGGTGTGGTAGATCTGTTCTCTTCATGGACAAATGACAACTTGCTCTTTTTAATTAGGGCAGCTTTCTTCTCTGTTTAACCTTAGGGTGGTCCCTTCATTTCTTTGGATTGATGAGGTCTACCTCTTCAGCTGTGGATGATAAGGATTTCCTCTTCTTGATCTTGTAGTGTTTTTTATATCATCCATCCATCCATCCATCCATCCATCCATCCATCCATCCATCCATCCATCCATCCATCCATCCATCCATCCATCCATTTAGATGCTGTGTCACCTGTTCATTATTCTAATGTGTACACACTGTAATGGAATTCCTATCTGCATGTTCAAACACCAAAGACTGGGCTGTTACTGTCCTTCTCTGGTGGTCCATATCTTGCTCTCTTGGCTCTGTATAATGTCTACTGTATCCATTTATTCATCCATCTACCCAACTCATCCTTAAATCCAACCGCCCATTTGTATTCTGGCCCTGCCTCGCTAGGCCTGGAGTCATTGAACCTGGGTCCGAGGGTTGGGAGAAGAGGCCTATTGGTTCATCTGTGCTGATGATGAGAGCTTATCTTTCATCTTCCCAAAGCTGTTGCATTTTCAGTGTGGTGTCTTTCTCATCCTCCTGCATTTATGTTGTTCGCTTGTTCTATATCAGCTCACAGCTAAGAAACCTTCTCTGACAGACCACCACAATAAGTGTACTTCTAATCAATCAATCAATCAATCAATCAATCAATCAATCAATCAATCAATCAATCAATCAGTCTTTCCAAACCAGATTATCCCAATCCAGGGTCTCTCGTGTGAGAACCCATCCTATTTCTTTTGTATAGCACCTTTTCCAATTCAATCACAAGTTGCTTTATAGAATATATAAAAGGCAATGAGTCAGATTACTTAATTCATTAATGGATGCCCTTCATTTAACTGGCATACATGTATGCCTGTGTGCCACTTTGCAATAAAAGGTTAGAGTGCACTTGACATCTTGGCCCTCACATTGCATGAATGATGTACTGGTGGCAATGCTCGCCATCACCCTCCCTCAAAGGACATGCTGGGCAGAGTACAGCCGGGTCACCCTGTCAGGAGTGCCCACTTTAACGAGGTCTTCGCCCACCCCGTGCACACGCAGTCTGTCTGTCGCTCTGACTGGACGGGACGAGAGGGACGCGCGGCGCTTTTCGTCTGATCTTTGAGAGAGTAGAGAGACAGAATAAGAAGGGCTGACGAGGCAGATTGGGTCTGGTGTGTGGGGGGGGCGAGATTAACTAGAAGAAATCTGCAGTGTTTAAGTCGGCCGAGCCTGCTTCACTCTTCTCCCGCCGCTGATCACATAATCTCCCTTCAATCCTCTTCTAATATTTCAAAAGACAGACGAGCTGTGAAGCGTCTGCTCTCGAGCTGACCTCCTGTCGGAGCTCCTGCACTCTTGGCGGGGCACGTTGGGGGCCAAAATCCTCCCACCTCCCGCAACACTTAGTGTGTGTGTGTGTGTGTGCGTGTGTGTGTGTGTGTGTGTGTTTTGTTTTCGTTTCCACCCGCACTGGATCGTCCATTTTCAGCGGCGCTGCTTGCCAAACCCCGCGTCCCCAGCCATCTGTAAGTGCGATTCCCCGCTCTGCCCCCAGGGTCCTCGGTGCACCTGCGCGGAGCGTCTCGAGCCCAGTTTGTCTTCCGCCCCCTTGCAGCTGTGCCAAGCTAATGAAGCCAATGGCTTGTGATTCGAGTGCCATCCGCCCACCCTCACGGGGGAATCGCGTCTACGCCAGTCACTTTTTCTTGAGTCTTTTCGTTAGACGGCTTCAGCAGACAAGTCAAGGCTTAAACAGCCACCCTCCTTTATACAGCGCCTTGTATCCTAAGGTATTTCTCGAGTTACGAACAACTACTGTGCCGTCAGACAGCACGTCACAGTTAGGGAGTGAAACTGCAGCTTTAATGGCCACGGCACACATGAATCTGCCACAAGGAAGACTTCTGGGCAGAATACCAGCTGAGACGCCCACATCGTCAGGTCACTGAGGGTAGCAGAACAAAGGGCGCAAACAAGAGGAGGCCATTTGGTTCATCAGACTCAATTACCGGCTGATCCATCCACACATTCTTCATATACAGATCCATCCATCCATCCGTCCCTGTAGTCTTTTATCCATCTGCACAGAAATCTGTCAACGTCAAAGATCTACAAATGCATCCTTCACTTACTCGTTCCTTCATCCCATTCCATCAGCAAACTATGCATCTCTTCATCCATCTATCCATCCTTCTATTCATTTTTGTTCTCATTCATGCTCCATAGCCCCCCACATTTTAGGGTTTACAGTGTCCTTAATATAATAAAGTACAGCAAAACCCCTGCTGGCGTGTGCTAATCAGCTCGGACATGGCACTTGGACTGGTGAGCCCAGCAACTTCTGACCTCCTTAGCAGAAACATCGAAGAACGTATCTGTCAATCATTTGTTAGTCCAGTTATTTAGGCATGATGAGTGAAAGATGCATCCAGGTAGTCGTCCATCTTTATTCTGACCTGTCTTTTCGGCCTTCCAGATTTAACCAAACCTTCCTGATTCATCCTTGTTTTCCCCAAAGATGCACCCGTCCATTGCTATTCTCATTCATCCATCTGCATCACGCTTCCCCAGAATTCATCTGTCTATTTATTTACACATGCCTAAAACGATCAACATTTTCCAGAATTTCCATCCATCCATCCATCCATCCATCCATCCATCCATCCATCCGTCCATTTTTTAAACCTATAATTCATCAAATATTTTCTCTAATGGCTTATCCATCCATCGATTTTCTAAACCTATAATTCATTGAATATTTTCTTCAGTGGCTCATCCATCCATCCATCCATTTTCTAAACATATAATTCATTGAATATTTTCTCCAATGGCTTATCCATCTTCAATCCATCCATCCATTATCTAAACCCATAATTAATCAAATATTTTCTCCAATAGCTTATCCATCCATCTATTCATCCATCCATCCATTATCTAAACCCATAATTAACCAAATTTTCTCCAATGGCTTATCCATTTATTTATCCATCCATCCATCAATCCATCCATCCATCCATCCATCGATTTTCTAAACTTATAATTTATTGAATATTTTCTTCTATGGCTCATCCATCCATCCATCCATCCATCCATCCATCCATCCATCCATTTTCCAAACCTATAGTTCATTGAATATTTTCTCCAATGGCTTATCCATCCATCTATTCATCCATCCATCCATTATCTAAACCCATAATTAACCAAATTTTCTCCAATGGCTTATCCATTTATTTATCCATCCATCCATCAATCCATCCATCCATCGATTTTCTAAACCTATAATTCATTGAATATTTTCTCTAATGGCTCATCCATCCATCCAACCATCCATCTATCTATCCATCCATTTTCTAAACCTATAATTAATTAAATATTTTCTCCAGTGGCCATCCATCCATCCATCCATTTTCTAAACCTATAATTCATTGAATATTTTCTCCAATGGCTTATCCATCCATCCATTATCTAAACCCATAATTAATCAAATATTTTTTCCAATGGCTTGTCCATTTATCTATCCATCCATCCATCCATCGATTTTCTAAACCTATAATTCATTGAATATTTTCTCTAATGGCTCATCCATCCATCCATCCATCCACCAATCCATCCATCCATTTTCTAAACCTATAATTCATCAAATATTTTCTCCAATAGCTTATCCATCCATCTATCCATCCATCCTTCATCTATCCATCCATTTCCTAAACCTATAATTAATTAAATATTTTCTCCAGTGGCCATCCATCCATCCATCCATCCATCCATCCATCCATCCATCCATCCATCCATCCATTTTCTAAACCTATAATTCATTAAATATTTTCTCCAATGGCTCATCCACCTCCAAAATCTTCCAATGTTTTCTTCAGTCCATCTGTTCTTCAATTCAGTTCCATCCATCTTTCCATCCAGGAAGTTTTCTTTTCACTCACACACCCAAGCTGTAGATCAGGCCCTATAAACTTGCCTACAGTGGCCCTACCTTATATCCATTGCAAATAAAGGAAAAGCATAAAGAAATGGTGGACTCCCACTGAAGATCTCAGTGCCCTATGCAGTAAGTCCAAAAAGCCATGCCTGAGATTCATAACCCAACCCACTGCTCCACTGGTCCAGTCACCTCTCCCTTTATCCATCCCTTCAAACAGCCTAATAAAATCCAGTCATAAGCTGTTTGTTTGTTTGCCAATCACACCAAAACGGCTGAACTGATGTCCACAAACATGGCTGCCATTGGTCCAACTTAAAACAGAGGCTGGAGAGAGGGAGGGCAACCCAGAACACAGCACAGCACCAAGGTGAGGACTACAGTTCCCATCAGGCAGCAGGAGAGCGCTATCAAATCGTTATCAGCAAACAAAGTTTTGCACTGGCTGTAACCACAAGAGGGCAGCAGAGAGCCCCAAACCACAGGCACAGTTATACCACACACAATTCCCGGTTATAAATAAAAGATATTTTCTCAAACTCAGCACCTTTCCAATGAAGACTCCTTCCAAAGACACGTCAAATGACACAAATAAAGGAATCACAATTCCTCCTTCTTCCTCCTCCCACAGTGTAGCCCACTGCCACCTGACTCTCCAGTCCATGTGTGGCCCCCATTTTAAGCCGCACCTAGGAGTGTTTCCAGTGTCATGCCGTATCTTCTGGGAAGCACTAATAATGAAAGCAGGGAGGTCCTCCCCAGACAGCGCCCTCTATCAGTCCCCAGGGACCCCGACAGGGCTGTATTTCTGGACTTCATATCCCAAGCACCCCTGCGGGCGTCCCGACTGGATTCTTATGCGAGGATCGCTGCTACCTGGCATAAAGGGGATGGAATTGCCCCAGATTCCCAGCTTTCGCTTGTCCAGCCATCATTTGATGACATTCAGACACAAATTTATTTTCTAGTCCCTTTTGTCTTTCTGTTCTGGTCTCCCGTCTGGGTATGAAGCCATCCTCCTCCTTCCTGGCCGGGATGCCTGCTCTCCTCTCACAGGGCCAAAGCGGGACCACCTCATCTAGGTGGGCAGGCAGTCAGCTAATCTGGATAACAACTTCATTTCCTCTTTGGATTTCTGGTTTTTGTCGCGGAGTATGTCATTTCGTCTCATCATGGGTGGCCATGTTGACTTTCCAGAAGACAGTCTCTACAGTATTGTCCTTTGGACCCTTTACTTAGACCTAAATGGGTCCCAAAAGGTGGGCCAAACCCTTAAAGAGTGATGGTCCTTTCTTTCAACCCCACAAAAAAGTTTCACAACTCTGAACTTCTCTTTGTAGCGAGTTTCAAGGTTGTGAAATCACAAGTGAAAGGAAGTTGAGCGTCAAACAGCGGTCTGTGCTCTACTCACCTGATAACCTGTTATGTTGTGATGCTGTATGACGCGTAACCAGGACAGTGGCAGCGTGCTGTGTGCTGCTCAGATGTGCAGGTAGGAGTGTCACTGCCCTGGGTGTACAGTAAGTGACATTAACTCTGAAATGAAGTGATGCCATTTGTTACCAATGCAGAAACTTCCACTTTTGAAAGAGCCAACTGTACCACAGCACCGGCATGTCGTTAATTAATTGTGACGGGCCACTCGGCTTGGTTTCGGTTTCTTCCCATAAATATTAACCCAACTGGACAGATGGTCCGTCCTCTCCCAGTCAGTGTCTCTTAAGGCCTCGTCACGTTATATTAGAACATTCTAGACCAGAACAGGCCATTCAGCCCAACAAAGCTCGCCAGGCCTATCCACTTAACTCCTCCAAATTAACATCAAGTCGAGTTTTAAAAGTCCCTAAAGTCTTACTGTTTACCACACTACTTGGTCACTTACTCCAAGTGTCTGTGGTTCTTTGTGTGAAGAAAAACCTCCTAATGTTTGTGTGAAATTTACCCTTAACAAGTTTCCAGCTGTGTCCCTATGTTCTTGATGAACTCATTTTAAAGTCACCGTCTCGATCCACTGCACTAATTCCCTTCATAATTTTAAACACTCCAGTCAGGTCACCTCTTAATCTTCTTTTGTTTAAACTGTAAAGGCTCAGCTCTTTTAATCTTTCCTCATAACTCATCCCCTGTAGCCCTGAATCAGCCCTGTCGCTCTTCTCTGGACCTTTTCTAGTGCTGTTATGTCCTTTTTGTAGCCTGGAGACCAAAACTGCACACAGGACTCCAGATGAGGCCTCACCAGTGTGTTATAAAGCTTGAGCAGAACCTCCTTGGTCTTGTACTCCACACATCAAGGCGCTATATAACTTGACATTATGTTAGCCTTCTTAGTGGCTTCTGAACACTGTCTGGCAGTTGAGTCCACTACGACTCCTAAATCCTTCTCATACTCTTGATTTTCCGACCGCCCATTGTGTATTCAAACCTAACATTTTTACTTCCTATGTGTCACACTTTACATTAACTGACATTAAATTTCATCTGCCACAAATCTGCCCAAGCCTGTATGCTGTCCAAGTCCTTCTGTGATGATTCAACAGATTCCAAATTATCTGCTAATCCACCTATCTTGGTATCACCTACAGACTTATGTGAGGTTTGCAGCGACTCCAAGCCCCAGACTCGAGTTGTGGTGTGCTGCTCCTGTGACCCACAGTCGTGTTGGTTGTCATCCCCAGTGTGACAGAAACAATGAGGCCAAATGAAGCACGATTTTGTAGTGTATGTGGAGTTCAGAATACGGTAGAAGGGGGACGGCGTGAGTCACTTGCACCGTTTCTTGACGTCTATTCAAGTCCAGCTCATGATAATGTAGTGGGAATTTCAGGCTTCCCTGCCAATCCAACATTGTGATTTGTAGCCATTTTAAATCAAAGTTGAATGAATCAGCTTTATAACATCATCAGATCCCACCATTGACCTGCAGTGATGTCTGTGAGCCTCAGTCTCCTCCTACCTGGACCCCCTCCTGCAGATGCTGGTCCATGGGTTAATTTTTAAATAAGACATGCTGTTAATTGATGATGGATTAAACATCTCATGATGAAGCTACATCATCCCAGGAAATGCCAAGAAATAGCACTCATGGCGCCAACCCAACTAGGAGTTTCAGCAATTATGGAATCCAATCTATGAAAAAGAGCAAATTCTGGACTCACGAAAGCAGACAAACTGATAGAGACGTCGTGGAGGTGATGGATGGGATGGTCAACAATGACCAAACAGTCAACATTATGCAAATACAAATATAGATGGACAATGCCGAGTACTGTGTATACCCACACTGCTCTTCCTCCATTGATGTCTCAGCGTCTTCCTATGATGATGCCCAAAAGTCTACCCACATATTCCTCTCGTCATCAAGCCAGGCCTCTGCACACACATCCCACAAGGCCATTGTCAGTCCATCCCTACTAATCTTCTGTCCATTTTCTTTCATCCATTTTTTAAATTTATTGACCTAATCCTTTCAATCCTCCTATTCATCCATTTTTTTCCACCGGTCAGTCAGTTCTTTGTTCATCTCTCCCTTACCCGTCCATCAGTTCACAGATGTTCCAGCACACCCTTCCCTTTCTCCATTTCTCACTTCATTCCTCCATCGATTTCTTCATCTGCCATGTGTTTGCCCACAGGTCTCTTTTGGAATCCCACCATTGCTCCACAGATCTGCACGTCCATCCCTCCCATCGCTGGTCATTTACTCATTCCTGCAATAACCCAGTCTTGCATCTCTTGGTCCATCCATTTCTTTAGAAGTCATTTGTTGCTCCATCCACCCATCCATCTTTTTTTGCACCACCAAAGATCAAGTAAATAGGTCACACCTCGTCTTTTCTAAAGCTCCCTCTTAAAGACTCACCCTGTCTTAAAGCATCTTAAGACCTCCCTGCAACTTACCCACTTTACGTGGCTCACCATTGGCTCCATCCATTTCTCATTTAGGGGGCATCTTCTTGGAGCTGCTCATAAAGATGTAGTTGCAGTTTCACTGCCAGCTGTGACTGTGTAGTTGTTGTTGATGACGTCCCATGTCAGCCTTCATTAAAGACCTTGCAAAGCTGGCACAGCGCTCTTCGTGCAAAGTCTGAAACCTGGTCCCCTCACGTCTGGCCCACTAACAGTCAATGTCCAAGGAAATGCTTTAGTATGGCGCCACCTGGTTGACCAGAGCTGGCATAACTCCAGCCTACCAAGGCTTTCCCCGCTGCTCTGAAAAGTTTCATTGGAGCAGAAACACCTGAAATATGGTGGCTGCATGCTGTGACATCCTTTCAACAAACTTCCACTGCACAGGAGCTCCCAAGTTGAGGGGACAAATGGCAGTAGATGTCTAGACCCTCACTGAGGGAGTCTGTGCTTTTTTGGAAGCCTACAGATCACCTCACTGCACTTCCATTGACCTCAGAGGCTGAGCCGATTTGCAGCTGATTAGTCGGGGGGTGGTTTAGGGGTCCATTCAGTCATTTGAGAATTTCATCCAGGAGATCTGATCAACCGTGTGAGACATCAGGAAAGAAAGGACGACTGTCACCTCCATAAAAGTGTCAAAGAAGGACTTCAGGAGTAATGAGGGTGACATTAGGACAGTTGTGATGACAAACAGCTCATCCATCAATCCTGTCCAAAGTAACCTCGAGTTGAGATTCTGAGGTCCCTAAAGTCCAGCTCTCCACCGCACTGCTTGTTCATTTATTCCATGTGTCTGTGGTTCTTAGCATTTCTGATATTTGCATTCCGTGTCCATGTGGTATCAGTCTGCTCAGATGGATGGCTCCTTCTCCACCTTGACCTGCCTACTTGTCCTTTTGCTGTTATGTTTTCAGCGTTGGGTTCCTCAGGATGGATGCTTTCCAGAAGGAGCCCCTCTGTCGTTGGTCCTGCCTCGCAAATTGAATTGCGATGGATTTGCTGTCCTGCCACTCACTCCCTCCTTTACTCTGTCTTTCTGGGCAGACAGGACTTTGCTTTGACGTCTTTTCCGGCACGAGCTGCTCATTTCTCTCTTTATGCAGCTTCTCTCATACTGGAGAGGCCATCCGTCCAGAATCTGCATGCAGTGGACAGCTGATGGACAATGCAGGGAAACTTGTGTGGGTGAAATGGCTTCTCACGTTGTAAAGCCTTTGTATCTGGATCTTTTTTGAGTTGGTTATGGTTTCCAATTTACCCAACTGGACAGATGGCTGTCCTCTCCCAGTCAATGTCTCTTTGTTATTGTCTCTTAAGGCCTCACCACATTACGTGATGTTTCTAGTGATTTTCAGCCACAGACTTGCACTGTGGTGTTGTGCTCCTGTGACTCACAGTCATGTAATTTGACATCCCAAGTATCTCCATCCAACCAGTCTACGACTCACCCCAGTCCAACAGGTTTGCTTTTGTCTTAAATGGTATATGAGCCCTCAGAAAGTGCAATGCATGTAATGTGGTGACGAGGAATAAGAATGCCGAGTGTTTTGGACGTCACAGACAGAAGACAAGCTCATCTATCTGATGTCTCAACAGAACTGAAAAAAGAAATAAAAGATTGGAGATTGTGGCTGAACTCTCTGTGCCTCTAACGTATTCGGACCACCCTGGCTAATTGACACAGAATCTTATTGGCTGTCATGAAGGTTGGGGGTGGGGGGGTGGTGAGCTTGTGATAGTTTGGAACTGTGAAGCTGTGCTGGAAAGTCACCACGGACTTGTAGAATTCGTCATTCACTGCCGCAGGTTGTTGTGTAATCTGACATTCTCAGACAACGAGATCAGCAACTGCAGTCGTCAAGTTTGACATCCCTGCAACTGCAAGTCATGGGGTGTGCTGCCGGCTTTAGTTAACTGATGCATGGGCTCCCTGAAAGCCTGAGGCTGCGTACCTGAAGACCATCTCACTCCTTCTGTGCTGGTATATACATTCTCCAGAGAAAATAATCATCCTCCGGTTACTTAACTTCATCTTTGTTCCTACTTTAAAAATAAGTTCCTCTTGCCATCCTCTACACATGTTGTACTTTCTGCTTTTTAGGGTTGTGCTGTCATGCCATTCATGTTGCTTTTTGGCCTGCAGGTGGCAGGACTTTTTGTTTTGAGATGGGGTTGCCTGGTCTCGCTGTCAATAAACAAGAGTCGCCTTAAGGTTTGTGAACCCACTGACCTCTGGGAGTGCTGTAGGTGACAACGCCACTGATGAAAATCAAGAGGATAAATAATATCTATCTATCTATCTATCTATCTATCTATCTATCTATCTATCTATCTATCTATCTATCTATCTATCTATCTATCTATCTATCTATCTATCTATCTATCTATCTATCTATCTATCTATCTATCTATCTATCTATCTATCTATGTTTATAAATTTATCTACATTTATTTAGCTAATGCCTTTATCCAAAGTGACTTATAAATGACAAGTTATTGCCAAAGTTATTTCATTGTCTTTGTGAAGCTATAAGTGACTCACCTCAGGTGACAGGGACTGGGCTGCCAGTCTTGTCCTAGCTTGTAGTTCAGAGATTTGGTCACCAGGGGCCTCCACTTCTTTCCTGTCTGAAGCCTTGCATGTCCTCATCACCTCACTGCTCACAGTTCCCGCCGGTGTCCCCTTTGTCAAAGTCTGAACTTCTGCTTCTCAGGTCCCACTTCAGCCTGGCCAGCCGTTCAAGTTCACCGTTCTGGAAACACTGGATCGGATTAAAGAGGAGTTTCAGTTTCTGCAAGCGCAGTATCACAGGTAAAGTGACACCTTTGCTGTGTCAGTTGCTATCTTTTCTGCTATGACTTTTCCTACCATTGCTAGTTGATCCTGCTCTTTGGTGTGAATATGACTGTTTTAAAGGCCAGAACACATAAGGCTGATGCTAATTTGTCCTCAGCAGTACACACGCACACACACACACACCTGCACACCCTCACACACAGGAAAATGCCAACCAGGCTTGCTGCTCTCCACAGGAGACACTGATGTCACACACCATCCTAAGTATACTGTAACTCGTAACTTCTCGTCTTTATTTTTGCAGTTTGAAACTGGAGTGTGAAAAACTGGCCAGCGAGAAGACTGAGATGCAGAGACATTACATCATGGTAAGTGTGACCAGGGCCACTTCACTTTGTGATGTCCAGCTTACCAATGACCATGAGCCATCTTACAAGGTTCTTTCTCTGCACACTGACCTATAGCCTTAAGAAAGCCCTTTATGATCCTAAACCCATACCGGGGATGCCTCCTTATCTGACACCATTAGGATCTGACTGCGCTTTCCAAGGATGTGTGCTGTGGGCGACAGAAGCATAGGATGGAGCAGCAGGATGAAACTCTGATGGTGTGGCATACATGATAAATCTGAACTGAGTGACACCAAGAGTCCAACAAGAACGTAAATCATAGAATTTAAATAACTTACAGAATTAATACAGCTAGAAGAACATAGGGCATACAGCATATCTAATAAGAGATAACTAATGCAATATTGATATTTTGGTCATATTTTCCTTACTTAGATATTTTTCAAATTCATGTTAAAACATAATTAAACAATATATTTAATTTTATAAAATATTTTTTATAAATAATGAACATATATATTTATTATTTCAAATATACATATTTATATATTTACATTTATCATCAGTGTTCACTTCAGATAAGGATGATGCCAGTCGAGGTTTTTTGTGTCACCTTATAAACTGAGACCTCCAATCCATGAGCCAAAGAATTGTATGACTACCAGCTTAAAAATACAATTTACATGGGTGGGGGTCTTAGAAGGCTGTATGTTGTGGTATATAGTGTCCCTCCTATATTAAGTGAATTACATCTCAAGAGGTGTTCTGGTTATATTCTGTAAAACACTCTCAAGGCCTCATCAGGAATCTGCTGTCCAGTTTTGGTTTCTCAAAGATCTGCCAGTAATTCTTCACATACGTTACTGAAGTGACATGGGATGAGTTACCAGGCAGAGTATGTGAGGACTTTCGAAAAACTCAGCTTTGTGGTACTCTACCATCAGGCTGTTAATATGTTGGGCACAATGGCCTGGTCTGTTCAAGTGAACAATGTAGATGCATAGGTAGCATAGTTTCATGCTGAAGCCTAAAGACAGTTTCTCCATTGTAGAGTTCACACAGATGTCCGTCAGGACTTCGGGTTCTTCCCAGTGTCCAAAGTCAGCATCAAGTTAATTAGCGACTCTTCACTGAATGCGGGTGAATTAGTGATGGTATTTGGTGGACTGCCAAAGGGGATCAAAGCACACAATGAGAATCAGTTGTGACATCCTACAACATTCTACTGGCGTGAAGACTTATTTTGCTCATATAGTCTAATCCTAACGCACTTTCCGCAACTCATTGGGAAAGTCAAATATTATAGTATCTCAAATTGGAAAAAAATAAACTCTTATTAAGAGGATCTGTTCAAATGTTTTTTAAAATGTGTCAAGGACTGATTAATATAATTCTAAGATAAGGTTACCAGGTCTGTGCTTAGCTTTCCTACTGTGCTTGATGTGTAATCGCTCGCATTGTTCTCTCTTTTTGGGTGGTGATTGAATGCTGAGTTATTTCCTCTTTGGAATAATTTTAAAGTTTATTGTCTTATTCTTATCGATTACCATATATACTTGCGTATAAGTCGAGTCTTGAAATCTGAAAAATCGATCATAAAATCAGACCCCGACTTATACGCCCGTTCAAAAATACGACACTTACATTTTTTTTTATTTTTTACATCTTCTTGTATCCACCAATCTCACACCAGTTTCTCAGACACATCGACTTTTGTTGCAGCAGCGCAGTTACCAATTTCTTTTGCCACTTCAAAGACTGTTCATTTATAACTAGCTTTATATTTTCTTCTAATCGAATGCTCCATCGTAGATCAGGGATGCTCTTACGATAAAGGTGTAGGAGGGTGTGAGACACACAAAACACAAAACAGTGCAAACGTCGCTTTGGAATAGTTTGGGTATTACCGTGTGGTCACTTAGGCACAATACATACATGTACTCCGTGGTTACTGTCTCACGTGGGCGTTAGCATTTCATAATCCCTTGGGCCAATAGTGTGAGTTTTCCACATTCGACTTATACGACCGACATTATAAAATACTGGAAATTATACGGTAAAATCAAGTCCTGACTTATCCACGGGAGAACTTAAATGCAAGTATATATGGTAAGTTGTATTTTCTTGTAATTAGAGATAAGCAAACCATTTGCATGCAATCGAATTTTCAGCAAAACTCCATATTATACGTTGCAAAAAATTTGATAAAGAAGTTGTGTTTCGTGCCAATGACAAAGAACGAAAGACATTTAGCCCAGTCTAGATGTGCTTACTTGCAATAAATCCATCTGCCATTTAGGATTTAAATAAAGATCTCTAGTGAAAATGAAAATCATCCAAATCATTTCTTGTCACATGAAGATATTTGGTTGAGCTATCAGGCACTCCAGGGATTATTGTGAGTGAAGGAATAGGACTGGGAGATTGTAACATGAAATGGGAATTGCAGCTACGTCAGATTCCAAATGTACATGAGCAAATAAAGTACAGGGACAAACCAAAAATCAAAAAAAAGGGGACCAAAAATTCATGAAACCTAGCGCTTGGTCTACTTCATAGGCACGCTAACTACTGCTAAAAAAACTGAGATTTATCCAACCATGGGATAACGTTACAGGGGGTTGTTGTCATATTTATCGCAGGACTTCTGCAAATTTCCGAATGAGCCGTGTGACATGAGACCCTTGTCATGTAAAACAAGTGCATGAAAATAAAGTAAGTAATGCAAAATACGTACCAAAAAGTCCATAATGATGACATGTAAACTATCACAGGCATGTATTGTTTTTGCTCTGGTAGTTTGATCCCACTTTGCCATTTGTGTTTTGTTTTTTGCATGGTCGTCATTATTTTGTCTTTATCTTTTCAAAGCCACAGTCATGCCGTTGATAGTTTCTATGCCTCTTGTGATGTGGGGTGTCACAGAACAAGTTGTGTCATTATAAACCTCCTATATAAGATGGTGGCACCCAGCCACATGCAACAGAGCATTGGATTCTCTTCAAAAAAAGGTTCTAGTTAGGGATTCTTAACACACGGAACTGACAGGACTTTTGGTTATGTTATTTTGACTATGAATTTGGTTTACCGTCTCTCATTTTGTTGAATTATTTTTCCATCAGTTCTGTCGATAGAAGACTCGGGCCATTTCCTTTTGGTGCTTTCACCTCCTGATTGTGCTTACTTTGACTTACCAAGTTGATGATCGTTCTGAGGTTTGAATACACACAAAAGGAGTTCTGATAAAAGGACAATGAAAACTGTGAGAAACTGGACTTCATTGAAAAATTGTTTAATGGGCACCATTACACTACAAAAAGCCAAATGCTCTCCACACCTGAGGGAAGAACAATAAACAGTGGGATTGAGAATATGGACCTGATAAACAAGAAGGACACAATCTCTGTTTATGATGTCCCTGCTAATTCAATTTTTCTTTTCTTTTTTTTTCCAGTATTATGAAATGTCTTACGGGCTAAACATCGAAATGCATAAACAGGTAAGACAGTGCAAATCCAAGTGAACTTTATATGCCTTGCTATGCACGTTCTGCACCTGCCTATGGCATGCTGGGTGTTGGGCACATTGGACAGGAGACCCTTCTGATTGTTGCTGTTCAGGTTGTTCTTAATTTTGTGGAGTTGGACTTCTTAAGACCCAATGGCTGCTCTCTTTCCCTGCCTTGTCCAACAGGCCTCTCTAGCTTGAGATTTTCATGCAGCTCCTCTCAGTTTTAGGGCAGCAGAGAGTCGGGGTCTCATCTGAAGATGTTCAGCTTTGGTTTTTGTTGTTATTTCTCTCATTAGACAATCTGGCTTTTGGAACTATTGGTGTTGTTATTGTGCTTCGTCTAATATTTAATTTGCGATGCCATCATGGTGCTATTTTGTTCGGGTTTTACTCACGAGGAGCCAGGGCTTTTGTATGTCATTACCATGTCATTGGCAGCAAACACGTCTGGCAAATTTAGAGAAAATGATGACGGCGATACACGCGGTGTCATCAAACCGCTACTACAAACCATGACAACCCACACTGACACAAATCCAAAACTGAAATCATTTTAAAAGGAGTCGCAATAGTAAATGCTAAAGCAAAGCAAAAATAAATAAATTACATTGACAACTCCTTCACAAAGTATTGAGACCCTTCACTTTTTATACAGTTTGTTATGCTGCTGCTGTGTGCTAAAATCATTTCAATTCATTAAATTTCCACATCAAGCAACACTCAACACCTCAACATGACAAAGTGAAAGCAGAATTTAAGATATTTTTGCACATTTATTAAAAACAGAAAAGCTGAAATCTCCCGTTAACACAAGTATTCAGACCCTTCATTCAGTACTTAGCTGAAGCCCCTTTGGCAGCGATTCCAGCCTTCTTGGGTGACACGTCAAGCTTTGCACTCTAAATTTGGTGATTTTTCTGCCATTCTTCTCTGCAGATCCTCTCAGGCTCTGTCAGGTTGGATGGAGACCACCAAGTCAGGTCAGCTCACATAGGGGAGCATGCACTGGTAGTGTGTTGCTGCACCCACCACATAACGAAACAGCTCGGGATCCCGGTTGGCAACCACCCAGGCAGACACACAGTCCAGTTCCACCATCCAGAGATGACCCTCTATCTGCCACAGCCAGGTGTTATGTGGGCGACTCCTTGGCCTGGTCCAGCCACTTGGATCCCCAACAATGAGGATCCTATGAGTTGGATCACTGTCGGGGAATTGCGTCACATGGCCATAGTGCCGTAACTGATGGTCCCTCACGATGCAGATAACGTGCCTCATTTGGGACTCCATGAGCAACCGCTCATTCGATACAAAATCAAACCAGCGGTACCCAAGGATTCTCCAAAGAGGTACACACTACTGAAGGAGTCCAGTCTTCATCTCAGGTCACTGGATAGTGTTCATGTCTCACAACCACATAGCGAAACAGGAAGCACTAGGACTCTATGATGACTGTGGAATATGACCCGGACACAGACAGGCAGACACGTTGTAATCACCCCACACACATTTATTTCGGGCTTCCATATTTACAAAGCAGTACTTACAGACCCCCAATACCCCACAGTCCAGGCCAACACAATGCCTTCTCTCTCTCTCTTTGTCTTCAGACCGCTTCCTTCTCTCCTCCAGAAACCTTGTCCTTCTTCCACCCGACTCAAGTCCATCTCTGAAGGGAGGCGGCCCCTTTAAATAAGCGCCCGGATGTGCTCCAGGTGTGTTCCTGGCAATCTCCCACCAACACGCCCCGGTGTGGCGGAAGTGCCGGCTGTCTCCCCGGAAGCACTCCGGGTGTCCCTGTTCCTCTTCCCCCCAGCACTTCCTGGTGTGGCGGAAGTGCTGAGGTCCAATGTCCTTCAGGTATTGGGGTCCCCCTGGCGGTGACCACAGGCCCCTACAGGGTCAAGCTTCCCAGCTCTGTACCCGCGGCCCCCAGGGCGGCCCCCTCGAGGTCTGGAGGAGGCACAAGCCCTCCTCCGGTCTTCTCTGGTGTCCCGGCTGGGTACCACCCCCATCCGGGTACCACAAGACTTAGACCTCTGTCCTTTGACAAAGATATCAGGAGCGCCACACACCCCTTTCCAGTGACCTCATGATCCCCCCATGCTCTCCAAATCTGTCTACTGACTTCATATGAAGAGTCACCAGAGCCATGAATGTCACTGCTGAGGTAAGTAAACCTCTGGACGAGGTCAACACTCTCTCCACAGACCATCAGTGGACGGCTATTTTCAGGTCCTTCCAGAAATGTTGGGCACTGGCTGGGCAACTCATGGACATTCACAGAGTTGATCCTAAGCCACTCCTGTGTTGACTTTGGCTTGTCTTGTTTGAAGGTGAACCCGTGGCCAGTCAGGAGCAGGTTGCCATGAAAGATATCTCTGTACTTTGGTCTTGTCAGCTTTCCCTCAACCCTGTCTAGTGTCCCAGTCGCCCAGCATGATGCTGCCACCATCATGCCTCACTATTGGAATGGTATTGCGCAGGTGATGAGTGGTTTCATCCAGACATGACATTAATGTTGGTCTTATCAGGACAGAGACTCTTGATTCTGCCAATCTTAGAATCCCTTAGGTCTTTTTGCAAACTTCAAGCGGCTTTCGTGTGTCTTTATACTGACATGAGGCTTCTGTCTGGCCGCTCTGCCATAAAGATCAGTGAGGTATTGCAGTGACGACTGTCCTTCTGTAAGCATCTCCCTTTTTCATACAGGTTCCATGGAGCTCAACCAGAGTGATCATTGGGTTCTTAGTCCCCTTTCCTTACCAAGGCCCTTCTCAAGAGCAGCATTTGGGGGTGGCAAGTGGGGTGACCGCCCCAGGCCCCGCTTTTGTGGTCCATGTGTCCCATTCGAGTGGATTTCTCAAGTTATTTTCTCCACACATATATATATCTGAGATTCTTCTATTTCCGTAGTCCACCTTCATCGGGTCGCCAGTATAATCCCTTCCTAAAACAGGTATAGCCCATTAGTCGCTGGGTTGGCTTCTCCTCTCTATAGAAAAATTCATGGCATCCAGATTAGACAACGAAGATGTCATCAACGACTTTCCCAATCAGAAGGCAAGAAAAGTGGATTTTCGTCTCTGAACTTGGGAACTGTTAAGAGATTTCATGATGATACCTCTACGTTAATTTCACACTTCCTGTCGAAACACTGAAACTCACATTTTATTTGTTGGCCATAAACATGTCTGAATATTAACACACAAAAACATGATAACCAGCTGACATGACATCAACGTGAGTTATGGCTACGACATCCTGTATATCGAGACTCAGAGTTTACTTGCAATTTGGGGACGTTTTCTAGAAGATGGCCGTGCTAATTTCCACACGACACCGCATCACATTTCGCACTGTCGTGGTATTGTCATGAATTACAGGTATGTATGAATTGCACTTTTTTAATAGATTTTATCATTATATTTTGATTAAGTCCGCGTCTTATCTTGCAAAAATTTAGCTGAATACTGTAATGAGAAATGTATGTTAACATTATTTTTATTAAACTCGCGCTCAAGTTTATACAGGCCACACATACCGGTAACAGCGTTGGTCAACCGTAGGCCCTGCACACCCCGAGGGCCGACTCTGGTCCTTCTCATAATCGCTTAATTTAGCAGAGTGGCCACGTGATTGTTGTAGACTTCTTCCATTAAAGAATTATGGCTGTCAATTTTGCTTTTGGGAACCTTCAAAGCTGCAAGAATATTTTTTGAGGACTTCCCTTAGATCTGAGCCTCGACACAATCCTGTCTCTAAGCTGTGCAGGTGATGCTCATGCTCAACCTCATGGCAAGGGACCTCCTATAGAGAGCTGTGTGCCTTTACTAATCACGTCCAACCAACAGAAATGACCACACGTGAACTCCATACAATGTGTAGAAACATCTCAAGGAGATCAATAGAATGGAAAGCCCACGAGCCACATGTTGGAATAGTTAAAATTTCAGTTTTTTTTTTTATTTTTAATCACATTTGCAAAAAATTCTAAAATCCTGTTTTTGCTTTGTCATTATGGGATATGCCTTAATAAGGGAAACAATGAATGGAGCACAAGGCTGCAACACAGCAAAATGTGAAAAAGTGAAGGGGTCTGAATACTTTGTGATGGCGCTGTAGTTGGCAAAGGGATTGTGAAGGCTTTGGTGCAGGCTTTGGATAGCCGTCAACTTTTGGAAAAATCACACCTGGTTACTGACTTACCTTGAAAACGCTTTGCCACTTGTAAAAGCCAGCCCTGGCACAGACACAAGTTCAAAGCACACGAGAGTTTTTATTTTCTTTTACCTTGAGGGCATCACCTTTCCCGTTCCCAAAAGCTCGACACAGTCCCAAACCACACAGCACATGGTTCTCTTCTCTTTCTCCTCCACTCCTCCCGGCAAGCTTTGTCTCCATCTTCCCCACTCTGGCTCCCGGAGTAGTGGCTGCTGGCTCCTTTTATCGCCCACCCGGTGCTTGATGACCTTTTTCTGGCAGCACTTCCGGGTGTGGCAGATGAGCTGCTCTGTAGGGCTCAGCAGCAGTTACAGCACCCCCTGGTGGCACCCATGGATCCCAACAGAGCTGCACCAAACTCCAACTCCCATGAAGCCTTGCAGGAGTCCAAGGCACCGCTGCAACCCAGTTGGGGTAACACTCTGGATAGGCTGGCTCCCCCAGTCCTCCCAGTGTGTGGAGGAGTCTGCCACACACTTGAAATCACCAAAAAAGAGAGTTTAAAAAAATGAACATGATTGTTATCAGTGTTATTATTTATTTTTAAAGAGTGTTTTGGAAGAACCATCAGAAATACCAAAGGTCGCTACTCTAATAACAAAGAGCTCAAGCAAAATTGCAGCAACAGGTGAATGTTGAGCTTGAAAGTAAAGAAGGATCAGAGAGACCAAAGAGAACAAAGCGACTTGCTGAAAGACAAGCGCCAGACCCGGTTTACTCAAATGAACTTTAATTCTCCTGAAAACAACATGAAGAAGGTTTAACGTTGATTTGTGTCGAGAGCTGCAGCTCTTTACCCTCATGAGGATTCTGGACGGACTATGGGAGTACGCCCAGTCAGTCTAAGTGCGTTACAGAAGGCGTATGACCGTGTTCCTCGAAGGATTGTGTTGGGGGTGCTGGGACAGTATGGGGGTCCCTCAATAAGGGTATTCTGTCCCTGTATAAACTCAGCGAGAGCCATGTGTGCATACTCAGAACAACATCCACACCAGGGCTTCACCAGGGCTGTGCGTTTTCTCCTGTCCTGCTTGTGATTTTCCTAGACAGGATATCAAGGCACAAGCCAAGGAGGGGAGGGGGTCCAGGTCGATGGCCATCGAATCGAGTCACTGCTTTTTGCAGATGATGTGGTCCTGCTGGCTTCATCTGGCTGTGAACTCCAGCACACATTGGGAGGTTTGTGACCGAGTGTCAAATGGTAGGAATGAGGATCAGCACCTCCAAATCTGAGGCAGTGGTCCTCAGTATGGAAAAAGGTGGACTGTCCTCTCCGAGTGGGAGTTGAGTTACTGCCTCAAGTGAAGGAGTTTAACTCTTTCAGGGCTGATTATTTTTTCTTCCTTTTGTCTCAGGGCTAAATATCCATCCATCCATTATCCAACCCGCTATATCTTAACTACAGGGTCACGGAGGTCTGCTGGAGCCAATTCCAGCCAACACAGGGTGCAAGGCAGGAAACAAACCCTGGACAGGGTGCCAGCCCACCGCAGGGCACACACACACACCAAGCACAATTTAGGATCACCAATGCACCTAACCTGCATGTCTTTGGGAGGAAAGTCACGCAGACATGGGGAGAACATGCAAACTCTATGCAGGGAGGACCCGGGAAGCGAACCCGGGTCTCCTAACTGCGAGGCAGCAGCGCTACCCACAGTGCCATCGTGCCGCCAGGGCTAAATATTTTTCCAAAAAACTCAATTTTCTAAAAAGCACACAAAGCAATGGTTTCACACATAAATACTTATGTTGTCACTCTGTTTTATGTTCCAGGAGCCCCTACAGTAGGCATGTTCACATATTTATTACATACGTGTTTGTTCCATCACTCATAAGCTGAAAGGCACTTTCTGGTAAAATAACGGCTTGAAGTAGTCGAGTGTCCACCAGCAGACTTGTCGTTTGGTGAAGTCCAGTTGCCAGCTTGTCTCCCCGAGATCGATGTCTGTGTAGTCCTCCCAGGGCGAACGTTTTCAATGGCGCGTCAGCACTACGATCAACTGATGCAGGCACCTGACTTTCATTTTCAATATCCGGATCACTTGTATCAAAATCGGAGTTCGATAAGTCAGAGCAATATTCAGCAATAATATGCAAAAAACAAAGAAAGAAATAAATAATATGCGCAGAGTATTTTGCTTTGTGCATTTGCTTTGCTCTCTCACCCGATGTCGATGCCATTCTAGACGTTGCTTACTCTGCGCTACTCACGCACACGCAGGGTTTCAACATCAAGTCAATGAGTCTAACAGTCCTCCTAGCAAAGAGGGTCCACCTATAATGTAACGGTGAGTTTTATCAGCATTTACAGCTTTCTTTCGCCCTCTTTCCCTGATATCCATCCTCAGCCCCCTGTGTCCACAAACGTAGACATCCGTCCTAAAAGAGTTAAGAACCTCGGGTGTTTATTCACAAGTGAGGGGAGAAGAGATGGTGACCTCTACAAACGGCTTGGGGTGGTGAGCGCAGTTATGTGGCCGCTATACCGATCTGTAGTGGTGAAGAAGGAGCTGAGTCAGCAGGCAAAGCTCTCGATTTTCCGATTGATCTTCGTCCCTACCCTCGCCTGTGCTTACGAGCTTTAGATAATGACTGAAAGAATGAGATCACGGGTACGAGCGGCCAAAATTAGCTTTCACGGCAAGTTCGCTGGGCTCTCCCTTAGAGATAAGACGAGAAGCGCCAGTGTTTGGCAGAAGCTCAGAGTAGAGCTGCCAACCTTCCGCATCGAGAGGAGCCAGTTGGGGTGGTTTGGGCATCAGTGGAGGTTTAACAGGCACGACCAGCTGAGAGGAGACCCCAGGGAAGACCCAGTGCTCCAGGTGCATTATATCTCCCTGATGGCCTAGGAACACCCTTGGCAAGGGTGACTGGGGAAAAGGACGTTCAGGCCTAACTGCTAAGATTGTTGCCCCCACAATACGGCTTCGGATAAGCTGTGGAAAATGAATAAACAAATGAATGAATGAATGAAGTTACAAAAAGTTTAAATGAGAAATATTTTTAAGTGTTCCATGGTCCCAGAAATTGGTCGCATTTTTATTAAAATAACATTGAACTACATGAAAAGTGAAAGAATGAATTTAGTAATAACATTAATCATCAACACAAACTCTAATAAGGCATTACCTATCATTAAGTAAAGTTCAAGAAAGTGCTTTACGATGACGTTATCACTTCACATTGGCCTTACAGTTTCCCATGGGCTTTGCCAGCCAGCTCACAGTCTTCTTTAGAGCAGTGATGCTCAGAAAACATGTGAGCCACACACGTGATAAGGTTGAGTGAACCACAGCACCTGATTGGTCAAATGCTCAAAGTCAAGTCCCGCCCCATTTGTTAGCCTGCCATGCAGCAGCATCAGTTGTGGAAATAACTGAGAGAGGAGACAGAGCGTCACCAATTTTCAGCCCCGCCCCAAACTTTCAGCCCCGCCCCATTGCGTATTCTGTACTTGGATTGGCTGCCAGTCGGGTTGTTAACACCAGCAGCATATACCTGAATGTTATCTCAGATTCTTTATAGACGTAAAATTTCACAAACAAGTCCTGAAGTGTATCTTAGATGGCTGACTGACTAAAGTATTGTATGAATTTGCTCAGCCCTTCTCTTTTCTGGATTAATATTGCAGTAGCTAATGTGTCTAGCAAAAGGTATTGGAGCAAAAGTAGCCATTAGTGTTTGGAGATGGAGTCAAGTTAAAGTTATACTTGTATAAGTACAGTAGAAATAAGCCTAACTGTAGTAACTATACAAAGCCAGTGCAGCATCATTTGCACATTTTTGTCATTTTCATGGATGTTTTTGCAGATCGTGTGTTTCATCACAGATTCCTGGATGACCATCACACTTCATTTCTTTCAACTGTCGTCCTCAAAGGTTCACATACACCACATGTTATTCACCAGTTGTTTCCCGTCCAGAATCGAGCTGGTGTTGGAGTGGA